>NC_134514.1:39853264-40116169 GCF_027942865.1 Odontesthes bonariensis
CGTGCGCACATCTCGGTCCCGCATACAGCTGCTTGCAGCTTTCTAGTTAGGCCCGAGCAGCTAAGCGCTGCGAAGGCCTATTGTATCTGCAGGATTTCACTATTATTCTTGTGATTCTCGTTTCTTTTCCGCCCGGAATCGCAAATGGGGGGACCTAAACGTATTCGAAAACTCACCAAACTTCACCCAAAATTGTCCCCCGCGTGAAATCAAATGTTTTTAATGGAGTCGAAAGTGGGCGTCGCCAAACTGCTCTACAGCGCCACCTAACGTGAGATAGCCTGAACTGTACATCGTAGAGATCTGAAACTCCGTATGTACGTAGATCGCCTCAAATCAAGAACAAAAGTGGCGAACTTGGCGTACTCGCCAGCGCAAACAAAACGCTATAACTTTCACGTAAAAAGTTAAATCTGCACCAAACTTGGTATGAGTCATCCATGTTGGATGCATGTCGATCCTATGTGGTCATATGCTGACGTCATCTAAGCTCCGCCCCCTCAGAACAGGAAGTCCCTTTTTTTTACTTGGAAAGCTCCATCTCTGGCCCCCTTCACCTAATCAACATGATCTTGTGTCAGAGTACAGATAACAAGTTGGTCTCACTTGCTTTAAAGCACCAACAGTTTTTAGTTGAAGGCGTGGCTATGGCGGCTTGGTGAAGTCAGACATCACGCCATTACCATACGTTTGGCTCTAAATTCTACAGTTTTGAGCCGAGATGCACCAAACTCACTGGGATCGATCCTAATCCTAAGTCCAATATTTGATGGGCGTGGCCTAATGCCTCCACAGCGGCCCCTAGAACATCTAAATAAATCAGCCCCAAACCATGTGTTCACCGACAATCATGAAACTCAGCACACCTGTGCGTCTTGTCAGGACCTACAAAATAGTGTGGGCGTGGCAGAATGGCAAATTCCAATCCCTCGCCGTTTGCATACGTTCGGCTCTAAATCTTGCATGCATCATCCGATTTGCACCAAACTAGATATGAATGACCTTTGTTCACATCTTTTGATTGATTGATTGATTTATTTATTTAAACTCGAAAAATCATTGAGGGCCTGACCCTCATTTACAATGATGTCGAGTAAAGAGCCCAATAGGATTATATTGAACTGTGACTCCAGTGCGCCCCCTAGATCATTTAAACAGCTATATCTCCCTGAGACATCATCCGATCTGCACCGTATTTTTTGTGCATCATTACGGAGCAGCGCTTGACACGTTGGCGTGGTACATTTCTGCCGTCGCTAAGCCCCGCCCCCACAAATCAGGAAGTGACAGTAACTCCTGTCTGGAAGGTGAGATATCGCTCCAACTTTGAACACGTGCCACTGGTGTCGTACTCTCATGCACTGAAGGCGATTTGGGAGATTTGTCGCACGCTCCGCCCGGTGGATGGGTGCGGGAGACGCGTAACGGCATTGATGACCACGTCGGGGCGGCGGTGCCAGGGCTCAGGCGGTCGCAAGGCCGGAGCTACGCTTGGCTGCGAGGGCCGATATCACTGCTCGCAGTTTTAATTATTCTTATGGTTGATACATAACGTTGACCTTGAAATTTGATAGAGGAAGAACTTTTCTTTCACATAACTGCACATTAAACAAATAATTATTTTCGGAATGCCTGTGCATATACTTCCTGGTATTATTACACTCTGTGAATCAGAATCAGAATCAGAATCAGAATTCGTTTTTATTGCCATTGTTAGAGAACAGTGTTCACTAACTAGGAATTTGCTGCAGCGTAAGGTGCAAACATGTAACAGGGATATAATGATAAAAAATAAAGAATAAAAATATATGAATACAAAATGTACAAGGTGTGTACAACAATACACAGTAACCAATATACAGAGCAACAACAGTGCAGCTTCATTAGTGCAATTTTAATGATGGTAAAGTAAAGTAAAGTGTCTGGGGCAGGTTATGAGGTGATTATGAAGTGTTTATAAGTCTGACTGCAAGGGGGAAAAAACTGTTTTTGTGACGGGAGGTTCTGGTCCGAATGGACCGAAGCCTCCTGCCTGAGGGGAGTGGTTCCAATAGTCCATGTGCAGGGTGAGAAGGGTCAGCTGTGATCCGACCTGCTCGCCCCATAGTCCTGGAGACGTGCAGGTCATGGATCGATGGGAGGCTGCAGCCGATCAGCTTCTCTGCGGAGCGCACAACTCGCTCCAGTCTGTGTCTGTCCCTGTCGGAGGCCCCGGGATACCACACCGTGATGGAGGAGCAGAGGATGGACTCGATGATGGCCGTGTAGAACTGCACCATCAGCTGGGCCGGCAGCTTGGCCTTCCTCAGCTGTCGCAGGAAGTACATCCTCTGCTGGGCCTTCTTGGTGAGGGAGCTGATGGTCGGCTCCCACTTGAAGTCCCTGATGATGGTGGTGCCGAGGAACCGGTGACAGTCCGCAGTGGAGATGGGGGTTTCAGTGAGGGCGAGGGGGGGCAGGGGGGCTGTGGATTTCCTGAAGTCTACAACCATCTCCACTGTCTTCTGGGCGTTGAGCTCCAGGTTGTTGCTGCTGCACCAGGTCACCAGCCGGTCCACCTCCCTCCTGTAGGCAGTCTCATCACCGCCCGAGATGAGTCCGATGAGGGTGGTGTCGTCCGCAAACTTAAGAAGCTTAATGGAGTCATGGCTGGAGGTGCAACAGTTGGTGTACAGGGAGAACAGTAGAGGTGACAGTACACAGCCCTGTGGAGCTCCTGTGCTTAATGTCCGAGTTGCAGAGACACTCTTCCCCAGCCGCACGCGCTGACTCCGGTCCGTTAGGAAGTCTGTGATCCACCTGCAGGTGGAGTCAGGCACGGAGAGCACAGAGAGCTTGTCCTGGAGCAGAGTGGGAAGAATCATGTTAAATGCAGAGCTGAAATCCACAAACAGGATCCTGGTGTAGGTTCCTGGGGAGTCCAGATGCTGCAGGATGAAGTGCAGGGCCAGGTTTATGGCGTCGTCTACAGACCTGTTGGCTCTGTAGGCGAACTGCAGAGGGTCCAGCAGAGGGTTGATGATGGATTTGAGGTGGGATAAAACCAGACGTTCAAAAGTCTTCATGACTACAGACGTAAGAGCCACAGGCCTGTAGTCATTGAGTCCTGTAACACGTGGTTTCTTGGGGACAGGGACGATGATGGAGGACTTGAAGCAGGTTGGGACGTGGCATGACTCCAGGGAAGAGTTGAAGATCCCTGTGAAGACCGGGGTCAGCTCCTCAGCACAGTGTCTCAAGGTGGAGGGAGACACAGAGTCAGGGCCCGCAGCCTGGTGTGGATTCAGCCTCCTGAACAGCCTGTTCACGTCCTATTCTCGGACTGAGAGGGCAGAGGGGGGAGGGGGGCAATCCAAGGTGGATGAGTTCAGGGTGGTGTAAGGGGTGGGGGGTGGGTGGAAGGGCAGAGGGGGTAGGGGGGCAATCCAAGGTGGATGAGTTCAGGGTGGTGTAAGGGGTGGGGGGTGGGTGGAAGGGCAGAGGGGTTAGGGGGGCAATCCAAAGTGGTTGAGATCGGAGTGGTGTGGGGGGTGGGGAGGGGTGAGTCAGTAGCCCCTTTCACACTGCGACCCGCTACCTTAGCGGGTCCAAATTGCACCTTCGACCCGCGTCGAGCAATGTGAGCGCTTGGCGTGTCAGGGTGACCCGTGTCGCCTGAAGCCGAGTTCAGGGGGAGTTGCCTAGTGGCAGAGCGTCACACAAAACACATAAAATGCTGGGCGTGTACAATGACGTAGGCACAAGCCATGCGTCGGAGGTAGGGTGAAATACACCTGTCTGCATCAAATTTTTCAAACAAACGATGGCGGGACACCTTGAGAACTCATTTTTGCAATGCAGTTCATGGAGATGTTACTTTACGGTGCGTCTTGCTGCGTGGGAAACCGCGCTCTCCCATCTTTCTCGCCAGCCCTTCCAGCAGAGGTCCATCTTTCACCGTCCCCGAAATGTGGCGGAAAATAACGTCCTCTGCTCGGGGGCTGAGGAGCTCGCGGACCTCCTTGTCTCACCAGTTGGCCATATTAAAAAATGTCTCCAACTTGATGTAGGCTAAAACAGAGTAAAACTTGTCCTCACCGGTCTCTGTTGTTCTGAATCAGTTGTCCATTCTGTCTTTTAGCCTAAACTCCTCACGTCACGCCCACGTCCGACCCGCGTCGATTGTGTTCACATCAAACTCGGCTCGGCAAAAAGACTAGGGTCCGACGCGGGTCGAAAGGCGAGTCGAGTTGACGCGGCAGCCCGGGTCGGCAGTGTGAACACAACAGCGGACACGCTAAATTCGCGAATTAAACGCGGGTTATTCGGCAGTGTGAAAGGGGCTCATGACTTCAAAGCGTGAGTAGAAGTCGTTCAGGTCGTTGGCCAGTTTCAGATCGGCTGAGGAATGAAGTGCTCTGGGCTTGTAATTGGTGATCTCTTTCAGCCCCCTCCATACAGTGGCAGAGTCGTTAGCAGAGAACCACTGCTCCAGACGTGCATTGTACCTGGACCTAGCCTTCGACATCTCCCTGCTAAATCCATACTTCGCACCTCTGTAGCCGTCTCCGTCTCCCTCTCTGAAAGCAACCTCCTTCTGTCGACGGAGCTGTCTGAGTTTTGGTGTGAACCAGGGTTTATCATTATTGAAGAAGACTCTGGAGCGTGATGGGATGATGCTGTCTTCACAGAAGTGTATATATGACGTCACGGTGTCCGTGTATTCGTCTAAGCTGTCTGTAGAGGCCTTGAACATATCCCAGTCAGTGGTGTCCAAACACGTGCGTAGCTCCTCCACAGCTTCACTGGTCCACTTTTTAGAAGTCCTCACTACAGGCTTTGAGAGCTTGAGTCTCTGCCTGTACGCGGGGATCAGGTGGACCATGACGTGGTCTGAGAGTCCCAAAGCCACGTGGGGCACAGCACGATAAGCACCCCTCACTGTAGTGTAACAGTGATACTGTTTGTATTTTGGTAGTTCATGACTGAGATTCCCTTTGTTAAAATCTCCGAGGATTATAACTAGGGAGTCCGGAAAAGACCGCTCCACGCACATAATCTGGTCCGCAAGAGCACGCTCAGCCTCGTGCACGTCCGCGCTTGCCGGGATGTAAACAGCGGCCAGAATGAATGAGGAGAACTCACGTGGAGAGTAGAACGGTTTGCAGTTAATGAAGAGATATTCCAGAGAAGGAGAGCAATGCTGGGAGATCACTGTTACATCGGAGCACCAGGCGTTGTTGATGTAGAAGCAGACTCCTCCACCTTTTGTTTTTCCTCCGGAGAGTTCCTGCTGTCTGTCAGCGCGGAGGAGCTGGAATCCCTCGAGATTCCAGCTGTGGAGTGTTTTTTTAGAGGAGCCAGCACTGCAGTGTGGAGATTTGTGGGAGAACCAAATTGTTAGGATTAACTATGATCTGTGGTTGCTCATTGGACTCATTTTGTGTAGAACCACTGTGATGGAGAGGTGAAAATCAACACTTGCCTTTTTTTTCAGCTGGTAGTTTGAGCAAATTTTGATGGTAGACAAGTGGGATAAACAGATAGACTCCCTCTCACATGTAGCGCTGGGATTTAACTGCAGCTGTAGCACAGGAGGTAGGCAATATTCCTTCAGCCTCAAGATTCCTGGTTCAATTCTCAACTTCTGATGTCATCCCACATTGCCTTCACTTGTATGCCATTTTGGATAAAAGCATCTGCAAAATTGAGCTGAATTCTCAAAAAGACAAATCTAATAGAGCTAAAACCTGAAAGCAATGATTTTCAAATCTAATAAACCAATGCTTTTTTTTAAACATCAAATGCTCTTAGAGAGGCAGATTCTCTCTGAAGTAACGGTGGGCAGAGGTTCAGCCAGCTGCAAAATCCCTGCTTCTACAGATTGCTGAGCAAGTTAAGCATATTATATGCTAGATTTGAAGTATTACATCTTCTAAAGTAAATTATATAAAAAACTTTGAGACATCTTTCTCACACACAGTTTTTGTTTGAAATTCCCAAATAATGAATAGCTTTGAAAAAAGAATTTTAAGTCTGATGAGACTTAAAAAACCACAGGCCTCTGTACTGTCAACCCAAACAACTGACAGCTGGAGGGGTGTCAGTCCACCTCCTTGTCACGGCTGAGGTGCCCTTGAGCAAGGCACCGTACCCCTCATGCTCCCCGGGCGCTGAATGGCTGCCAACCGCTCCAGGTTGGCATCTGTCTCTGAGTGTGTGACCCTGTGCATGTGCATGTGCGTATGCATGTGCGTGTGCATGTGCATGTGCATGTGCATGTCAGCAGGTGCCAACCTGGATGGCTTAAAGCTGCCGTGGGCAGGTTTTCAAAATTCCGAGTCTAAAGTCGGAAAATTCGAACTGATACAACTTTCAGGTCCCTCCCCCAACCTCTAACAAGCTCCGGATCGCCCCCCAAACCCCTCCCCCTCTGTGGACGAGGTTGTGCACGTGAGTTCACACCAGTGTGAGCGCACACAAGCTGGGGCAGACTCACGCTCAGCATGGAAGACGTGGTTGGGGACTGTTCTGCTCAGATAATAGATAAATAATAAACCTAACCTGATTGGTTAAAAACAGCCGGGAGCCCTCGATTTTTGCAAGCATGATTACAGGCTTCAGAGGGAGCTACAGATTTCGGGATTTTTCCTAAACAGCCTATTTAATATTCAAGCTAATATGACTAAAAAAAAGTTGCCAACGGCACCTTTAAAAGCCGAGGACAAATTTCGTGTGTATGCATGACAATAAATCTGATCTGATCTTAATCTTAATCTTAGTTGGTATAGCCATGTGAAGCATATATGTAAATAATAACAAAATATTGCGCTCATATGATGCATACCAGTACTGTTTCCTGTTTATGCTGCCAAATGGGATAAACACAACAGTATGTAACTTCATTTTACACGAGATAATGGAGTTATCAGTAATGAATGTTACTTTTAAGAGTCACGCCTCATTTCATATCAGGAACAACACAAGGTGAGTGCATTACCATTTCATGGATAATTCTGAACTAATCAATACCTAATAATTAACATACATTCAGTCTCCTTACCTGTTCTTAAGTAACTAACCACTGCCACTTCATTTTAGATTAATAGGGACGTACTTAACTAACATGTCATTCCTAATCCTTCCTTCCTTGTTCTTTCATAAGTACATGTATCTTATGTGCAGTATTTCAAAGTGAATCCAGTGTAACACAGATGAATGACATGACGCCAGTCCGTCAGTCCATCTGTCTTCACTTTTACAACACCTTCCTTACCTTACCTTATACACCTTGTAAATTAATCTTCCAAAATCAGAAAACTGTGTTGGCACCTGCTTTGGTGTCCTAACAATATGTGACATGTATTTTCTCGTGTCTCGTGTTACCTTTTTTTTTAACAAAAATTTTTGGGGGCTTTTTTATGCCTTTAATGATTGGAGACAGTTGGAGAGAGACAGGAAGCAGAGAGATGGGGAAGATATGCAGCAAAGGGCCGCTCGGGCGGGATTTGAACCGCGGCCCGCTGCAGCGAGGACTATAGCCTCTGTACATGGGGCGGCCGCTCAACCCACTACGCCACCGACCGCCCCGTGCTTCCTTTTTCCCACGTCACAGTTCTTCCCTGCTTCTCTAAACTAAGAGTTCTCATCGAAGCTACCACTACTGATAGGAAATGATTTAAGTACTGCACACAGCAAAAAGATTCACAGTTCTAACCTTTGCAGATCTGTCCTGTGTTGAATTTCCATGTCATTTCTGTCTCCACATGGGTTTCTCTGGATATTCTATCTTTCTTTCATGATCCAAAACATGCATTTAGGTTGACTTGCAACTCTAAATTGACTTGAATAGATGAATTGTGGAACTTACATCAGGCCTTTGAAACCTCTCCTGCAGCTGCAGAGGAATGCGTTGCCGATATGCTTACACACACCACTGTTCTGACAAGGGTTGGGAACACACACCGTTATCTCCGTTTCACAAGTCTGGCCAGTGTACTGGGGATTACAACTGCAAGTGAACCCTGACAGAAAGATGGACAAGGAGATGGATTTCATTCAGCATGCAGAGCAGAAAATATAGTTCAATCAGAAAACTCACATGTTAATGGTTATAAAGCTTTATTTAAGGATATGATTTTAGTTTGGGGCCTGCCTCATCACTCCTTTTGCACGGGGCTGGAGCCTATCCCAGCAGCCATTTGGCGAGAGGCAGGGTAAGTAAAACTATGTATTTGTTAATTATCATATTTGTGATTAATCCTTTATAGGAACCAGTAAGCATGGAGCTCATGTGCACAGATAAAGTTTTTTTTTTTTCAGAAGACATTTTTAGCAGATTTCTAAATGTTTTGCTCACTGATGATAAACAGTAAATAGACTGTAGTCATATAGCAATTTTCAGGCCTAATTGACAACTACAAGCCACATTCATCCATTCACACACACACACACACATAAAGCACATCTTGATCTATACAATGTAAAAGGCTACAGTGTTTTTATCACATACATTCACACACCGTAAGTAGAAAGTGTTATGTTCAGTGTCTTGTACAAGAACACTTCGACATGTCGACATGTGGTCCAGGGAAGCTGGGCGTCTAACCACCACATCTAACCTCTTCCTCCTGAGCTACAGTCGATAATTATTAATTTGTTAACTTTGTTTAACCACTGAAGTTGACTACTGAATCTGCACAATCAACTTAAGCCTGAGAAAGACTAGATTTAAGCCAAAGTATTATCAATATTGGGTATAATTCATCACACAGATATTGTACGTTGAAGTGCCATAACATTTGTTGTGATTAAATGAATGTACTTCGTATATTGCAGATTTTCTGTAATCTGTGAGCCTATCCCAGCGGTCATTGGGTGAGAGGCGGGTTCACCCTGGATAGGCTGCCAGTCCATCACAGGGACACACCAGACAAACGCTCACACTCACTCCTAGAGACACCAGTTAACCTAACATGTTTTTGGACAGTGGGAGGAAGCTGGAGTACCCAGAGAGAACCCACGCACACACGGGGAGAACATGCAAACTCTACACAGAAAGAACCAGCCGGGACTCGAACCTGGAACCTTCTTGCTGTGAGGCGGCGGTGCTAACCACCACACCCCGTGCAGCCCATATACTGTAATATTAAGTTAAATATATAAACATTGCAGCTAAACTTTATTATTATTTCTCTTTTGTTTAGGTTGTTGGGTCTTCATATTAGTGCTGAGATTCATTAAATGCTGCACATGAACCAAATGACAACTGATCGAAACAAGGTTTCAGCTCTCCACTCAAATATTCTTTAGATAAAAAAGAGTGAACAGAATAGTCAGTTCTGTTTTGATTGATTTATACCCAATTATAATATATATATTCTGATTACATAAATAAATATTTTTTGCGACCAACACAATCAATTTGTTGTGATGTTTGTGATGTATTTGCTGCTACTCACCACCATTAGACAAACTGGTGCAGGTGGCACCATTGCGGCATGGCTGATGCAGGCAAGGATCAGGGTAGAGGATGCAGCCAAGCTTCAGCTCTGTCAGTTCCACAACCTCTGCATACTGGGACTGTTTAGTCTCCAGAGGAAGCTCTTTGTTATTAAGCGTGATTGAGTCCATACATCCTTGGAATCCTTCAAGCACCCACGGGTCCTTCTTGGAGTCCATGAGGCTGTGCGAGCTCGGGGACTGCACCTAACAAATTTATGCATGGTGAGAAGAACTGCCTTAAACAGACATACATTTCCTTAGTTTATGACAAATATGTGCATAGAAAATGATGTATCTGTAATAGTATAATGTAAATTGTGGTGATGAGACTCTAGCATTTCTATACAAGAACTATTTCACATTTTTTGCAATTTGAAATATGTTGATTCAAATACTTTAGCTCCTGATAAGTAAGTTTCCTCCACAGCCAAAATGATCTCTGTTTAGTAGATTTATTTATCTAAATCACCGTACTGACATTAATAAAGAAGAATTTTTATTTTATAATTTTCAGTATAAAACTTTTTAATACTCTGCATTTTTTCTTTAGTGTTGAAATACTGTCCAGTGCCTCTCCTCTAGTAATCACATAAAATAACCCGCAGTATTTTAGTGAAACACTTAGTAAATACTTGCTAATTTTAAGTGCAAAGAACTAAATAATAAATGCCAGTACAAATGCTAATGTTTATCTTGAATGATAAGGACAATCAAGCAAGATTTCAAATTGTAGTGTTAACTATATATACTGATGAGAATCAATTTGCTGTACCAAAACACAGCAGACGTCCATGTATACAAAAATAGACAAAAGCCCTCTCTCTCCACTCACTTTGCAATTGGTGAGAATAGGGTTTTGTTGTTTACGAATGTTATTATGGAAAAATCATTAGGATGAAGATCCCTTTCCAAAATGAGTCCTTAATTTTTCAGTTAAGTTGAGCTCTCTTTTGCATTAAGAGTAAAAATGCAAGTACTATACTCAGACACTGAAGCTGCTTTTACACACATTTTGTAGTACTGAAATGTTCTGGAGATATTATGCCGCAGGGCATGTGAAAACAGAAATGTCATTCGCTCTGGACCTCTGGTATAGATTTAAACAGCTGGCAGTAGGTTGTCAACTCTTAACTGGCAAGGAAACCTATCAAGTGACATCACCTCCAGTACCAGACCCAAGGATTCATGCCTAGATTTCTGGGTCATGTTTCAGTTCAGTAAGTGATGACTTGGTGAAGGAATTTTTGGGACAATACAGGGATTTTATAGACTCAGGACCTTACCCAAAAATGACTGTAAAATGCTCTAAAGATACATATTTAGGCAAATGAAATCTAAAATTGGACTGTAACAAGAACACGTTTTTATTCACAGGCTAAAACTAATTCAACTTAAGGTCCCAAGCTTATATTGGCAGTGTGTGTAGCACATCATTTTATGGACTTATTTAGCATTTAGAAGTGTTTTCTTCTTTCAGCCATAGCTATTTCTACTTGCAGATGTATTATTAATAGGTGAATAGGTGCTAAGAATCCTAGATATGGCCTATAGTGTTATATTCAGAAGGCTCATCTGGTAGCAAGTACTCAGGAACTGACCAGTGCTCCGAAGTAGATAGTTCTGTCTTGAAAAATTGTTTGAATTAATGATGGTACATAGCGTTGCTCAACGTAGCTTTCATCCAGTGCCAGGCTGCTGAAATTGTGATTCAGCTCCAGTGCCACAGTGTGCCAGCTTCCATCATTGATTGGACGAGCAGAGAAGCCAAGCCTGTCAGGATTTTCAGCACCTCCACCTGCAGTAAGACCACAGGCCAGCTGGAAACAAAGCTTCCCCTCCTCTAACTGCACACACACACACACACACACACACACACACACACTCTGTAATTTTGCAAGTTATATTTAGTCATGCTTTACACAAAAGGAAAATCATTCACTTACTTTGTGTATTCTGTAAAACTTTGTCTGAAATTGTCTGAAAAACACAATTTATTTTTCAGACAATATTGATTGCAAGATAAGAGTTTTCTTTTTTTATAGCTGTCTTCCTTTCTTTCTTGCTTTCCATCTTTCTTTCATTCTTTATTTAGCATTAATAGATGCACTCAGCATATGCAGAGTGTTACTGATCTGGTTAAATTTGCATACATTTTTAACCATTTTAAATATTACTAAGTCAGTAATGATCAGTTCAAACAGAAACATTGATTGCTTGATAAAAAGTATATGCTGATTTAGAATTAGATTCCAGACAATGTTTAAAAAAAATGCCACAAGTGTACTGCGTATTTTCACTTAAAGGGGATAGATAATCAAAATCGTCTTTTTCATGTTTTTGGTGTTAGTTCTGAGTCTCCCCGCTGTGGGGAGTACACACAAAGTGCCAGCAAGTGTCAGAACCTCTGTTTCAAGTTCTCCCCTTTTTTGAATATCCCCCAGAAAAAGTGCCAATCCGTTTTTGTGACAAAGTGACGTCACTTTTTCAGCAACCACCCCCCCACACCCAAATCCACAGCCACCCCGTTTCAGACACGCCCCTTCGGCGAGAAACAGGAACAGGTGAGCCTTCCAAGGCTGTGAAAGCGGACTACGATCCCGGAAAGCAATGTTCGCGATCAATGGCTTTTATTTATTTTTAACAGCATCCCCTGTACATACAACCACCGACTTTTCCTTTGCGCTGCGCATTTCACGGAGTACAGTTTCACAAAGCTTGCACGATTCCGAGCAGGCTTCAGTCGGAATTTAATGCTCAGTGCAGGGTCAGTTCCGACAGGGACAGACAGACTGCAGCGAGCTGTGCGCTCCGCTGAGAAGCTGATCGGCTGCTGCCTCCCATCTATCCATGACCTGCACGTCTCCAGGACTATGGGGCGAGCAGGTCGGATCACAGCTGACCCTTCTCTATTTGCACCGCTCCCCTCGGGCAGGAGGCTTCGGTCCATTCGGACCAGAACCTCCCGTTACAAAAACAGTTTTTCCCCCTTGCAGTTGGACTTATGAACACTTCATAATCACCTCATAACCTGCCCCAGTCACTTTACCATCATTAAAATTGCACTAATGAAGCTGCACTGTTGTTGCTCTGTATATTGGATACTGTGTATTGTTGTACACACCTTGTACATTTTATATTCATATATTTTTGTTCTTTATTTTCTATTATTATATCCTATGTTACATGTTTGCACCTTATGCCGCAGCAAATTCCTAGTTAGTGAACACTGTTCACTAACAATGGCAATAAAACGAATTCTGATTCTGAACAAAATCAACCCCAGCAATCAGTACAGCCTGTAAGTATCACATTTTATTTTGTTTTAAATGTGTGTTGTGCCATATTCCTGTTGTAAGAATTGCACGTTAGCTCTGGCTTGTTCTAAAGGGAATGAGCTTTCTTTCCAGTCAGTGTATTACTCTATAGCTCTGTTTTCAGTGAGAGCAAGGGCAGCCAATCAAGCAACGGCAACCGAATAGCACCAACACCTACCTGCATTTCATAATGAGGTTGCCAGATAAGCTCTGAAACGACGCCAATAAGGGAAAAAGACGGATTCTAAACCTAGCATAGTAACAGCTGTTTCAGAGAGCCTTTTAGGGAGGTTCTGAGCCATTACAGACCCAACCAATTTTTTTTGGGCTACATATCACATCACAGAACAAGGATTAATGCCCCATTCAACCTTTCTCTATCACCTTTAATGTCACATTTTAGTGTAATTTATAGATATTTTTTTGCCATTCCTGTCATTTTGATTGACTGTTTTTTCCCACCTACCTTTAGTGTCCCCCCCATAAATCTGATTAAGACAATCTTGAAAGCAGTGGCCCAAACTATTTTTATGTAATTGACCAATCTCCATTGACAGAATGCACCATATTTTATGTTTAATATTATAAAGTGTTAAATCCACCTCCACAAAAAAAAACTTTTTAATCCTGTCAACATGTCATGGTATTTTTCATGTGTTTCAATATAAATCCCAAGCAAAATTAGCCGTCAAGACTATGGCAGAGGATTTCTGCTATGAATCTGCAAGGAACACCCTTGGTTTCAGAAATGCAAGGTTAGACAGCCTAAAAGTTATACGCTAGGCTAGGCAAGGCAAGGCAAAGCAAGGCAAAGCAAGGCAAGGCAATTTTATTTGTAGAGCATCTTGAATTTGAAGGCAAAAACACAAAAGGTTGTGATGGGGGAAACAATATGCCAGAAAACTAAATTAACTTAAAGAAAATAGCTGGAGGAAAATGTTGCAACTCATTATGTTTATTGGCAACAGATCAGTAACTTGAAGATTTGACCTGAGCATGACTGGGTATATAAAAAAATAACACCTTAGATAATAAAAATCTCCCAAAAGTAACTACAAATAGTGGAGCAATGTCAAAATAATTATCCTCAATTTAATTTGTGAAGGTTATGTATTTAATTACCTATATTAAAGTATATTATTTTTCCCATTCTGACAATTTCATATAGTACACAATATAAAGAAATTCTTGAGAAATTTTTGATTGCAAGGAACAAGGCCAAAATCAAAATTTGATACCCATAATCTTCAGCATTAAAATTAGGCATAATTATGCCGCAGCCTTTTCACGCAAACTAAACTTAGCATCGTAAACTGTTCACAACGCGTTAACAATAAAAGATTAACATAGCAAACTGAGTAAACACAAACGCATCTTCCTGACAGATTAAAGCTATATCATGAAGAAGAAGCCATATGTGAATAATAACAAAATGTTTCTATCAGAGAGAAGATTGATGGAGTCCTTCCCACTATTATCAGTGATGTATTATCAAGTACAGCAGCTTTAGAAGTATCTTTAGAACCTGATTTATATTTAGACGGCTTCTACCCAGTTGATCTCTCTGAACTAACAACAGCAATAGTCTCTTCTAAACCATCAACTTGTGTTTTAGACCCAATCCCAACCAGACTGTTCA
Source organism: Odontesthes bonariensis (assembly GCF_027942865.1). Taxonomy (NCBI): domain Eukaryota; kingdom Metazoa; phylum Chordata; class Actinopteri; order Atheriniformes; family Atherinopsidae; genus Odontesthes; species Odontesthes bonariensis. The sequence goes on from NC_134514.1 coordinate 39,867,701, forward strand.
AGGAGGTTTTCCCATTAATTGACACTTCCATATTGGATTTGATCAATCTGTCTTTGTTGACAGAATATGTACTTCAGACTTTTAAGGTTGCTGTAATTAAACCTTTACTTAAAAAACCTACTCTTGATTCAGAAGTGTTGGCTCATTATAGACCTATATCCAATCTCCCTTTTATGTCTAAAGTTCTTGAAAAACTAGTTGCAGCTCAGCTTTGTGATCATTTGTGATCAGTGTGTGTCTTAACTTTTGGAGGAACAGTGAACTCTTGATTCATCCAGAATATTGTACTTTGACTGCTAAGTAGGCTTGCTGTTGTTTCACTGTGTGATAATAGCCCCCACTTGAAACTAGTTTCAGTCAAGAAAAACCAATTGCCTGTTAATCTGTGGGAGGGGCCTGCACTCCTGCAGACAATCAGCAATTAGTGAAGCAGTACAAAGGCTACGGCTACACGAAAACGAAACGAGGTTTTTTTTGAAAACGGGTACGAAAATTCTTGCGACCACACGGAAACGCGCTGCTGTCCAGACGAAAACGGATGAAAACGATGAAACGATGCAGTACACACGCCACTGTGTCACGCCACGCTGTGAGACAATAGAGAAGTGTTAAAATTGGCTCCCAGCGTCAACGTGTGACTGACGCAAAAACGTTTTAGCTGTAACAATGGAAACGAAACGAGGCCGTTTTCAAACTTTCCCACTCTGGAACCCGTTTTCAAAAACTATCGTTTTGGGGTAGTGGGAACGCCGGCTCCGTGTGGCCGCGACAGCGAAACGATAAGAAAAAGTATCGTTTACAGTGAAAAACGTTTTCGTGTAGCCGCAGCCAAAGTAACTCCTGTTCTTGGAAGCGTCAGTCTTCAAACAAAGGCTGTAGAACAAAGGCACCCGACTTCTTCAAGGACAATCTTCTTCTGGACGGCTCCTGTAAGTGTAAAGTGCCATCTTTCGACTAACCATGTGCTTCATTCCCGTTCTTTCATCTCGGTCTCGGCGACCACACAGATGCAGGGTCGAAGCCAGAGGCCGGGACCCCGCTAAACTTAGGTGCCATTTAGGCTGCGGCTACACGAAAACGTTTTTCACTGTAAACGATACTTTTTCTTATCGTTTCGCTGTCGCGGCCACACGGAGCCGGCGTTCCCACTACCCCAAAACGATAGTTTTTGAGAACGGGTTCCAGAGTGGGAAAGTTTGAAAACGAGGTCGTTTCGTTTCCATTATTACAGCGAAAACGTTTTTGCGTCAGTCAAACGTTGACGCTGTGAGACTTCTCTATTGTCTCACAGCGTGGCGTGACACAGTGGCGTGTGTACTGCATCGTTTCATCGTTTTCATCCGTTTTCGTCTGGACCTGAGTCTTTACAGCAGTGATGCCGCGTGGTTGCAAGAATTTTCGTACCCGTTTTAAAAAAAAAACTCGTTTCGTTTCCGTGTAGCCGTAGCCTTATACTAATCTGTTTCCATATCGTTTCTATGCACTGTCTATTTACATTAAAATACTGGAATACGACTTCATAGGTGGAAGAATTCAAAGACGCCGGACCCCACGTAAGCATTCGCATAAGATGCTGATTTTAGCAGTCGTAAACGGTGAGAAACGAGGATCCGCAGTGCTGAGCTCTAGCTACTGCGGACGTACTCCCCACTGATTCGCTTGGCTGACTCGTTGGTCATGTGACTTGAGTGCTGGGAAACTAAAAACAAACAGGCGTGCTTCACTTCAGTTACACACTTCCTTTCTATTCGTGTCATCGAGAAGAATATGGAAATCATGGACAACCACGATCAGCATGGGAGCCTGCTCCATGTCCTGCTGCTGGTAGTACGCTGTGCACAACAATACGTGGCAAGGAGGCGCCAGATTCAACAAGCTTTTATGATGAGAACCCAGCCACTGCAGCAACGCAAGCCGTACATGGAGCGCCGCTTTTGGGTTAGACCGGGCAGAAGCAGCGCATGGTGGGACAATTTCGTGGACCAAGTTGTTGTCGCCGAAGAATAAATAATAAAGCAAGGGCGATCATGTGATGTGATGGCTGATTAGTCATGTGACTAGCGAATCAGCCGATCCCCGTTTGTGTGTAAATGTAAATAGTTTGCAAGACGCCGACACGAAGAAATGGTGAAATGAATTAATGTAAACAGAGCCTTATACATCCTTCTCTCTCCACTCATGCTGAGCAAGTGGTGGCAGGGGGGCTGTGGAACTGCTAGTCTGCTGTAGAGAGACCTAGCCATCACCATGGATGACTCCATGGTGACGTCAACTCGGACTGCGAGGAATCTGGGTGTGACCCTTGACGACCAACTGTCGTTCTCTGCAAACATGGCATCAGTGACCCGTTCCTGCCGATTCCTCCTCTACAACATCCGGAGGATTCGCTCCTTCCTCACCAAGGCAGCGCAGGTGCTCATCCAGGCTCTGGTCATCTCCCGCCTGGACTCCTGCAACTCGTTCCTTGCTGGCGCCCCGGCTTCTGCCATCAGACCTTTGGAGCTGCTTCAGAAAGCTGCTGCTCGTCTGGTGTTCAACCTCCCCAAGTTCTCCCACACCACTCCCCTTCTCCGCTCTCTACACTGGCTCCCTGTAGCTGCAGCATCCAGTTTAAGACTCTGGTGCTGGCCTACAGGGCAGTGGAAGGAACAGCTCCTTTATACCTCCAGGCTATGGTCAAGCCCCACACCCCCGCCCGACCACTTCGCTCTGCGGCCTCCAGGCGGCCGGCTGCCCCCTCACTCAGTGGTCCCTACGCACCATCCACACGGTCAGGGCTTTTCTCTGTTCTGGCCCCCCGATGGTGGAACGATCTCCCGACTGATGTCAGGATCTTTGGCCGCAGGCTGAAAACCCACCTCTTCAGGAAACACTACCCTGATACGCCCTCTTAGGACATCACCTGTTTCGTCCTAGTTCCTTACGCACTTATTTGTTTCCTAAATTTTTCATATATTTATTTTTCCCATTTATCTGGGTACCTAACTTATTGCACTTACTCTAGCACCAGTTATACTCTTAATGTAATGTAATGTAATGTATTTACACAGAAATAATGTGTTTGAAGAGTTTCAGTCAGGATTCAGAGTGCATCATAGCACAGAAACAGCACTGCTGAAAGTTACCAATGATCTCCTCTTAGCCTCTGATAGCGGACTTGTGTCTGTGCTTGTCCTGTTGGATCTCAGTGCTGCATTTGATACGGTCAATCATAGTATCTTATAACAGAGACTTGAACATGTTATTGGGATTAAAGGAACTGCATTAGGCTGGTTTAAGTCATATTTATCTGATAGATTTCAGTTTGTTCTTGTAAATGAAGAATCTTCCTCACACACCAGAGTAAGTCATGGAGTTCCTCAGGGTTCTGTGCTTGGACCGATTCTTTTCACTTTATACATGCTTCCATTAGGTAACATTATTAGACAGCATGGCATAACTTTCCATTGCTATGCTGATGATACCCAGTTGTACTTATCTATAAAACCAGATGAACCCAATAGGTTGGTCAGACTACAAGCATGTCTTAAAGACATAAAGACCTGGATGACTCAGAACTGTCTGCTTCTAAATTCAGCCAAAACTGAAGTCGTTATCTTTGGACCTGAGCGTTTCAGGGAGAAATTGTCTAGCTATATAGTTACTCTAGATGGTATTTCCTTGGCTTCTAGTTCTACAGTGAGGAACCTTGGAGTTATTTTTGACCAGAATTTATCATTTGACTCGCATATAAAGCAGGTTTCTAGGACTGCCTTCTTTCATCTTCGTAATATTGTTAAAATCAGGAACATCTTGTCTCAGAGTGATGCAGAAAAACTGCTCCATGCATTTGTTACTTCAGGATTGGACTAGTGTAATTCTTTATTATTGGGCTGTCCCACATATTCTCTGAAAAGCCTTCAGTTGATCCAAAATGCTGCAGCCAGAGTTCTGATGAGAACTAACAGGAGAGATCATATTTCTCCAGTTTTAGCTTCTCTTCATTGGCTCCCTGTTAAATTCAGAATAGAATTTAAGATTCTTCTCCTCACATATAAAGCTCTTAATGACCGAGCTCCATCATATCTTAAAGATCTCATTGTAAGATATTTTCCTAACAGAGCACTTCGTTCCCAAACTGCAGGTTTACTTGAGGTTCCCAGAGTTTCTAAAAGTAGAATGGGAGGCAGAGCCTTCAGTTATCAGGCTCCTCTCTTGTGGAATAAGCTGCCAGTAAATGTCCGGGAAGCAGACACCCTTTCCACTTTTAAGACCAGGCTTAAAACTTTCCTTTCTGATAAAGCTTATAGTTAGGGATGGCTCAGGTAATCCTGAAACATCCCATAGTTAAGCTGCTATAGGCCCAGACTGCTGGGGGGCCTCATCTGTCACACCTTTCCTCACTTTACTCTCTTTATGTATATGTGACATTATTGTGGTCATTAACTCGTGTTTCCCTGTTCCAACAGATATCCTTTGAATGGTGTTACAGTGCCCCCCCCCCCCTTTCTGTCTTCTCAAACCCCAGCTGGTGGAGGCGGATGGCCACCCTTCCTGAGTCTGGTTCTGCCAGAGGTTTCTTCCTGTTCAAAGGGAGTCGTTTCTCTCCACAGTCGCCTCAGGCACGCTAAGGACGGGAGATTGGACTGAAGACAAGTTTCAGTGAAATCTGTTGGTTTCCTTAGCTAGGAAATTGTTTTTGAATTGGCTCTATATGAATTAATTGGATTATTTTATAAATAATTATAATTACAATTAATTGAATTCCAATTGGCTTGAATTGGACTTTATTATCTAAGTGCCTTGAGATGATATTTGTTGTATTTGGCGCTATATAAATTAAAATTAATTGAATTGAATTGAATTGAATTGAATTAAATTGAATTGGCCAGCTATTTTGATTGGTTGACTGTGTAGTATACGCCTACAGATTGCAATAAATTATTGTAGGCTAAATTTAATTTCAATAAAACTAGACTCAACTTGAGCCTTTCAACAAATGGAAACATGTTTAGATGAATATAGTTTAACACACATGTGAAAATGAGGTACTCTTTCAACGGGGATCCATCAATTCCAAAACTAAAAAAACTAGGGCTGGGCAACGATTAAAATTTTTAATCTAATTAATCACATGATTTCCCTGATTAATCACGATTAAATCGCATTTGTACGCAAAATCCAAAAATTAATGAATGAAAGTGCCATAACATTTGTTGTGCAAACACACTTTTAACATCAGCATCTTTCTGTAGTTTTTATGTAGAAGCCTCGCTCCACTGTCTGTTTCCTTGAATGACTTGCTGCTATCAGTTGTGTGTTTTGCCTTTAAGTGATATTTTAGACTGGAACTACTACGCTGAGAAGACAATTCAACTTGGCAGTGTTTACAGATGACTTTGGTTCTGTCGACTCCGCCGTCTGGAAAAACTTTAACATGAAAATGGCCGAGTAAAAGTTCCGTACCCTTCTCCATGTTTGGTGGATCTGCCGTTTACTTTCTTTTCCTGTTCCACAGCAGACAGCAGCAGACTTTTACAAAATAAAAGCCTGTGAGCAACAGACTTTTACAATAATAAAATAAATAATAAAACAGGGGTGGTCTGTGGCGTAGTGGGTTGAGCAGGCGCCCCATGTACAGAGGCTACAGTCCTCGCTGCAGCTGGCCCCAGTTTGAGTCCCGCATCGGACGGCCCTTTGCTGCATGTTGTTCCCCCTCTCTCTGCCCCCTGGTTCCTGTCTCTCTGAACTTTCCTATCCATTAAAGGCACAAAGTCCCCCCCCCATTTCTTTTAAATGAAAAAAATTATAATAATTTAAATAAATAAATAAAACCTGCGTTAATGCGCGATAAAATATTTATCGGCGTTGAATAATTAACGCGATAATAACGAGTTAACTCGCCCAGCCTTAAAAAAAACTAAAGCAGGTTTTTTAACTGCCCTTTTGGCCCATTGCCTATTGTTTTTTATCCTCTATGAAAAGTAGGAGGGGGGTGGGTGTTGAGTGTAATTAGGAATACCCTCCAGTCCATTCTCCTGATTCAAAGTCAATGCAATTTCTTCAAAAGTGGTGGCAGCACATATCTATGAATGTGTATGTACCTTGAGAATGATGCAGTGCTCAGTAAGTATGTACATGATGATTCCATGGCTCTGCAGTGTCCTGATCCTCAAGGTAAGTTTCAGCTCCGTCTGCAGCTGGTCAGAAAGTCTGTACTTGACATAACTGTTCCCTGTGAAACTCAGAGACAAATGGCCTGCACCCAGAACAATGCTCAATGTTACTTTATATCTTATCCTTTATACACATATGCATATGCACTTCTAATGGTTAAAAGTTGTTGCACATTTTATCTTCATACCTTTCTTTTTTATTTGGATATAAGTCAGGATATGAAAACAAGTTCAAATAAAGCACACACATGCATATATATGAATATAGATATTAATATATTTATATGACCAAAACAGAAGAATAAAAAAAAAGCTAAAACAAAGTTTTTACACACAAATAATGATATTATGGACAGATAACAATAATAGCGATAATAAATGTCTAACAACAACTACTACTACCACTACTTCTAATTCTTCTTCTACTACTAGTACTACTACTACTAATAATAATAATTAATAATAACAATAATGACAATTTATGTAATGTATGAAAGTCTGACATATCAAGTTATCATGGTATGGCAGTATTGCAAATGTAGCTCTAAAATGTGATTTGAACAAGTCTGGATAAATTTTTTTTTTCAATCAAAATCAGTCTATGCCATTTTCAAATGATATATAGAAATTTGGATTTTTTATTACACATGTATGTATGTGTGTATTTATGTAAAAACAAATCAGAAAATGATGATTAACATAATAAATAACCAAATTAATGTTCTTGAAAAAGGAAAAATGTGGGTATTCACCTCCTGCAACCATCATACACAGCTGGCTGACAGGTCGCACCAATCGGAGAGGGTCTTCGTCTTTAATGTGTAATAAAAATACTCATACAATATGACTGAAAATCTTATTGGTCTTGAATCCATGACTTTTTTAAAAGCACGGTATACCTTGAAACATTAAACTGTCCCATGCCTAATTAAAGTCTACCCAAGCCATTGGCATGGTAGTGGATATGACAAAAGGCCCCAATGACTTGGGCCCCATCAGAGTGAGATCAGCTTCAACAACAGTACAGTTTCAGTGATTAGGTTAACTGTTTTGCTTTGTTTTATTGTCAATTGTTTAAACTGGAATTGATGCACCTGTGTGTCAACCAAAGAAAGCAGAAGAGGTCGAATTGGCCAGTTGAGATTAGAGATACTGAAGTATTTTGACTTCCATAATTAATAGTTATGATCAATGAAATGTTAAAACTGGTAATGCTCATGATTTAGAATCATGAATATGTAAAGTATGTGAATTAAAATCAGGTTTTAGCGAGAAAAAAAGACATTACATTACATTCTCACAATAGTGATAGCAATAATGAATATTATGATGATGATCTTTTTCTTTTATGACCCACATACCTGCACACTCTTGCCTTTTGCTGGGTGGACACTGGCATGCATAGCGTCCTCTAGTGGCTTCGACTGAAATACACTGCATGTCCACTGGACATAGCTGGTCTTCACAGTCTTCTAACAGGACAGCACAGCTGGCATCTGGATGCACATCCACAGGAACAGAATGAAAGTAATCTTATCATGACGAGACAGACTCACAAGTACAGCTAAAAAAATTGAATTTCGTGAAAAAGTTCAATATTTTTGTCACTCATTTCAGAAAGTGAAACTCATGTTTTATATAGATTCATTACCCAGATTGAAATATTTCAAGCCTTTATTTCTTGTAATTTTGATGATTATGGCTTACAGATAATGAAAACCCAAAATTCTTTCTTTTTTTTAAATTTGAATATTATATTAAAAAAAAAGAATATTTTAAACAGAAATGTCAGGCTTCTGAAAAGGATGTTCATTTCTATGCACTCAGTACTTGGTTGGGCCTCCTTTTGCATGAATTACTGCATCAATGCGGCGTGTGATGGAAGCCCAGGTTGCTTTGATAGCAGCAAATGCATTCCAGGGGCCAGAGCAGGCGACATAGAATCCTATTTAAAACTGCTGGCTAAGGATAAACGTAAATATGGTAAAATAGTTATTCACGTCGGCGTTAATGACACCCGGTTACGCCAATCGGAGGTCACTAAAATTAATGTTGCATCGGTGTGTAATTTTGCCAAAACAATGTGGGACTCCGTAGTTTTCTCTGGACCCCTGCCAAATCTGACCAGTGATGACATGTTTAGCCGCATGTCGTCCTACAATCGCTGGTTGTCCAGATGGTGTCCAGCAAACAACGTGGGCTACAGAGATAATTGGCAATCTTTCTGGAGAAAACCTGGTCTGATGAGGAGAGACGGCATCCATCCCACTTTGGAAGGAGCAGCTCTCATTTCTAGAAATATGGACCAATTTATTTGCCACCCTAAAACATGACAACCCAGGGTTCAGACCAGGATGCAGAGTTGTAGTCTTACACACTTCTCTGCAGCTTCCCACCTGCTGCTACCCACCCAATCGATTAACACAAAAGGAGCAAATCCTCTTGTGCAAAAAGAAATTAATAAAACAAAAACTTTAACTGAACAAAAACATCAAACTATTAAATGTGGTTTTCTGAATATCAGATCTCTCCTTTCCAAGTCTCTGTTAGTGAATGAGTTGATTTGTGATCATCATATTGTTATATTTTGTCTTACAGAAACCTGGCTGCAGCAGGAGGATCATGTTAGCATCATGTTAGCATCATGTTAGCATCATGTTAGCATTAATGAAGCAACTCCCTCTGACTGTTTAAATATTCACGTTCCTGGAACCACAGGCAGAGGAGGAGGAGTGGCAGCTATTTTCAGATCAGGGTTAGTCATCAGTCCCAGACCCAAGATTAGTTTGAGCTCTTTTGAATCTCTGATTCTCAGTTTTTCCCACGCAAAGTGGAAATCCCAGAAACCTCTTGTGTTTGTTGTTGTGTATCGTCCACCTGGCCCTTATTCTGAGTTTCTGTCTGAATTCTCAGAGTTTTTATCCCAGTTAGTGCTGAGTACAGATAAAGTCATTGTAGTGGGTGACTTTAATATTCATGTAGATGTTGAAAATGACAGCCTGAATATGAACTTTAATTCTATATTAGACTCTATTGGATTTTCTCAGAGTGTTCACAGAGCGACTCACTGCCTTAATCACACCCTTGATCTTGTGCTGACTTATGGCATTGAGAGTGAACAGTTAACAGTGTTCCCTCATAACCCTGTCTTATCTGACCATTTTCTGATAACCTTTGAGTTTACATTACTTGACTTTACAGTTTCTGAGAAGAAATGTACATATAGAAGGTGTCTATCAGAGGATGCTGTAACCAGATTTAAAGAATTAATTCCATCATCCTTTTCTTCACTGCCATGTGCAGATATGACAGAGGACGACTACCTAAACTTTACTCCAGCAGCACTTGACTCTCTTGTTGACAGCACTATAGTTTCAATGCGTACAGCACTGGACAATGTTGCCCCTCTGAAAAGGAAGGTAATCAGTCAGAAGAGGTTGGCTCCTTGGTATAATTCACAGCTGCGTGCTTTAAAGCAGACTGCAAGAAAGCTGGAGAGACAGTGGCGTTCCTCTAATTTAGAAGAGTCTCAATTATTCTGGAAAGATAGTTTAACAATGTATAAGAAAGCCCTTCGTAAAGCTAGAACTGCTTATTATTCATCATTGATAGAAGAGAATAAGAACAATCCCAGGTTTCTCTTCAGCGCTGTAGCCAGTCTGACTAAGGCTACGTGCCCACGACAACGCTCTGAAGCATAAACGCAGATGTCCGTTTTTTTCCTCCACAATTTATCTGCGTTCTCACGAGCGTCTTGGGGTGGATATCTGTCTACCCATGGGAACAGGGAAAATGTATAAAACTCGCAGTTTGCCAATGTAGTATGCACGCCCCGGACGTAGGTGGCAGTAGCAACAATACCTTTGGTATTGTTATATGAGTTATATATTAATAAATATGAGAAATGCCTGTTTTGTGGCTACTTCCTCCGCGTCAGTTGGAAGAAAATGGCAAAGCGCGGCGGCAACAACAGTACGCCTTCAAACTTTGTTTGGACAGATGATGAGGTCCAGTTGCTCCTGAACACGACACTGAACTACAAAGCCAGGAAGGCAGTGGATAATGTGGATTGGGAGAGTGTCCAAAATAAATATAGTGAGATATGTGAGTCGTTAATGGAGAACTACCCACTTAACGTGTGCAAAAAACGCACTTCTGCGTTTTGAACTGTTCCTACGGCGACGAGAGGTTGGATCGTTTTCAAGATCTCCACTCTGGAGGGCGTTTGCGTTTTCTCCGTTTTGAACTCCTAAAAACGCCGTCGCCGTGTGCAAGATAGGCACATCTGTCGAAATGTTCTGCGTTTATCTGTCGTTACCGTTGTCGTGGGCACGTAGCCTAAGAGTCCGAGCTCTGCTGAGCCAGTTATTCCTTTAACTCTCAGCAGTGATGATTTCATGAGCTTCTTTATCAATAAAATTGTTTCTATTAGAGAGAAGATTGATGGAGTCCTTCCCACTATTATCAGTGATGTATCATCAAGTACAGCAGCTTTAGAAGTATCTTTAGAACCTGATTTATATTCAGACGGCTTCTGTCCAGTTGATCTCTCTGAACTAACAACAGCAATAGTCTCTTCTAAACCATCAACTTGTGTTTTAGACCCAATCCCAACCAGACTGTTCAAGGAGGTTTTCCCATTAATTGACACTTCCATATTGGATTTGATCAATCTGTCTTTGTTGACAGGATATGTACCTCAGACTTTTAAGGTTGCTGTAATTAAACCTTTACTTAAAAAACCTACTCTTGATTCAGAAGTGTTGGCTCATTATAGACCTATATCCAATCTCCCTTTTATGTCTAAAGTTCTTGAAAAAATAGTTGCAGCTCAGCTTTGTGATCATTTACACAGAAATAATCTGTTTGAAGAGTTTAAGTCCCACATATTCTCTGAAAAGCCTCCAGCTGATCCAAAATGCTGCAGCCAGAGTTCTGATGAGAACTAACAGCAGGTATCCTTTGAATGGTGTTACAGTGTTTGTTGTCCCCTATTTTCTGTCTTCTCAAACCCCAGCTGGTCGAGGCGGATGGCCACCCTTCCTGGTTCTGGTTCTGCCAGAGGTTTCTTCCTGTTCAAAGGGAGTCGTTTCTCTCCACAGTCGCCTCAGGCACGCTCAGGCCGGGAGATTGGACTGAAGACAAGTTTCAGTGTTGGTTTCCTTAGCTAGGAAACTGTTTTTACATTGGAAAAAGGGTTCCTGGTTTGAATCCTGTGGCCTTTTTGTGTGGAGTCTGCACGTTCTTCCCGTGTATGCATTTGCATTCTCAGTATTCCGGATTTCTCCCAAAAACATGCATGTTTGGTTAATTGATGTCCCTAAATCGACCCTAGGAGAGAATATGAGCATCCATGGTTGTTTGTGTAACCTGTATTCCAACCGGTGTACCCCACCTCTCACCCAATAGTTTTTTGTTCTTTTTTAAAATTTTTCAGTCTCATTAGGACATAGAAGGATTTCTGAACATGTGCTAAAAGCTGTTCTACTGATCAGCTTGGAGTTCAGAAAAACATGCACCATAGCGCTGACTATTATGTACAGTGTTGTGGTGGTTATGGGTGAGGAGATTGAGTGGTTGTCCAAGTTTTACTCCAACATATATTGACATATGCTTGAGAAAGACACTGAACATTCCTCCCCTCTTTATCTCAGGTTAGTGAGAAGTGCTATGTGTATAGTTTTAGAAGTGCTGCATACGTTGAATAGCTCTTGGAGCTGTCGAAAACTAGAGAAGCACTGTGTAAGTATTTGCTAGGTTCATGTTTAAAAAACAATCTATTGTCCTTTCTTTTCAGTTTGCAATTGACAAAGGCTATGGCTACACGGAAACGAAACAAGTTTTTTTTTTAAAACGGGTACGAAAATTCTTGCAACCACACGGCAACGCTGCAGTAAAGACTCAGGTCCAGACGAAAACGGATGAAAACGATGAAACGATGCAGTACACACGCCACTGTGTCACGCCACGCTGTGAGACAATAGAGAAGTCTCACAGCGTCAACGTTTGACTGACGCAAAAACGTTTTCGCTGTAATAATGGAAACGAAACAACCTCGTTTTCAAACTTTCCCACTCTGGAACCCGTTCTCAAAAACTATCGTTTTGGGGTAGTGGGAACGCCGGCTCCGTGTGGCCGCGACAGCGAAACAATAAGAAAAAGTATCGTTTACAGTGAAAAACGTTTTCGTGTAGCCGCAGCCAAAGAAAGCCTTGGAAAAATTGCTAAATTCTTGTAACTTACCATTGCAAGTACAGCGTGACGTTCTGTAGAAGCGAGGTGACACAAAGCTGAACCGTTGAGTGCTGTATGTAACCAGGTTGTGTGAATCCATGATGATATTCTGTTCACATTGTGCCCCACGGCATTCCAAGCCAGAACAGTTCTTATCGAGGATAGCTGACACTCTGAGCACCTCCTCCAGTTTCCGCCGTGATGTGCTGAGTTTCTGGGTGATGTAAGCTGCCTTGTAGTACCCACGTGCTGCTGTTCCCACGGTGACGAGCATATCTAGTTGTTGCGTGCCACCAACTGACTGTAAACTGAGCAGGTGCAGTTCATCCTGCTGTTGAGATTGGGCCACCTGCTGCATCACCTTCAAAACGCTCTTAAGATAAAATGACACAAAGTCTTCTGGTGCTACACTCTCAAAGCGCACTGTCACAGCATCACGCAACATATCAAATGTTGCCTGTTCCACATGTATGCTCACAGGCACAGTCACAACAAAGCGTCCATCACTAACACTGGCATTGAGAAAGTATCTGCCAGCATCCAACCCCCCAAGAGCGATGATCTTTCCATCATGGGGATTGATCTTAAAAAGACTGCGCTGGGCTGGGAGGGCATGTCCAAACGTCAGTGCATCATAGGGGTCAGCATCAGTGGCGTGCAACTGACCTATTACTCCACCAGGAAACTCATCCTCCATAGTAACAACATGAATCTCCAGGGGCAATGCCAATGGCCGGTGGAGGCTCTCCTCAATAACTCTAACTGTAAGTAAAGTGAAAGAGGACAAACATGGCATTCCAGAGTCTGACACCTGGAAGAGAAGGGACAACAGAGGTCACAAGAAAAAAAGACAACAGCTTCAAATATTCAAGAAAAAAAGATGATACCAGAAGACCGGAGAGTTCAGGAACCGTTTTTTGAAATACATTTTCAGTGCAATCTGTTGGTTTCCTTAGCTAGGAAATTGTTTTTGAATTGGCTCTATATGAACGAATTGGATTATTTTATGAATAATTATGATTACAATGAATTGAATTCCAATTGGCTTGAATTGGACTTTATTATCTAAGTGCCTTGAGATGACATTTGTTGTATTTGGCGCTATATAAATAAAAATTAATTGAATTGAATACGCTCACTGCTTTTGGTTAATCCTTGTGATTCATAAAACTTTTTATGAATTTTATGTATTCTTAATTCAAACTCCCTCCCCTTAAACCAGAAACCATGAACTGATGTGCTTACTAAGGTATAAAATCACTGCAATAGGCACATGGGCAATATATAATCAAAAATATCAAAAGGAGTGGAAGTGTTGTGAGATTGTGAGATTCCTTTTTAAACTAATCATAAGCATAGATGTCTATCTTTTTTTTAAACTATTTTTGTTCATTTATTTTAGTTAACAATATTTGACAATACAATGCAAGACAATCAACTCTGAATTGTGGAGAAGGAAAGAGAAAGTAACCAGAAAAAAAAACAAAAAGAGAATCAAACTAACTAACAAACAAAAATGCAGTAATAGCCTCAACTGAGAACTGAGTGAACATTCCCCCAGAAGGGTTGTATATTTGTGCATTTCCAAAAGACTCTCATCCTGTTCTCCAATGTCTTGTGGTCATTTTGGCAAACTTCTGATCGACATCTCCCTTGAGTTCTGTCAGTTCATCTCTCATTTCCGCTGTAATTTCGTGTTTGAATGTTTTTAGGTCTGTCTTCGTTTCGTTTTGCAGGGTTTGAATTTGTTTGTTAATGTCGTCCAAGCTTCTTTGAAATGAGGGAATGTTAGCTTGTGGTGTTAGCTTGCTCTCATTATCTTCTCAGTGTATTTCTTTGCTTTGGATGTCCGGGTTCTTTTTATTCTTAGTTTTGTTGATGCTCCACTCATATTCTCAGTTTGAGTTTGTCTGCGTCTATGTCTCGAGTTTTAGTGGAGTTTAAGGTGTTAGCACGCGGGAGATCCTCACTCACGTGTCCATGCTGCTCGCCTGTCCCACCGGAAGTCCATAGATGTCTATCTTTAGTCTTTACCTCATTTGAAACTGCAGTTAATTTTTGAGCTGTTAACATAGTTTGCTGTCAACTGTGGTCTGCATCAGTTATGTAGTTCCTTCACAAAAAACAAAGTCACTGGGACCAAAAGTACTTGGGTCTTGGGGTCTTTGGACAGAATAAGGCTTAAGATGTGTTTAAAAAAAAAAATCAATTTTAAATTCTAAATGTTCTATTATTGTATTTTAGTTAGTATGTTTTTGCATGTTCAATTCATTGTTTAATTTGTTACCAATGGCCCTTTAAGAGAAACAGGAAGTGGAGGCACATGGCAGTAAAACAGCTAGTCCAGCTGCCTGTTCCATCTAAAGACATCTGCCTACATCTCATGCCTTATGAAGCATCGCCGGTATGTAATCTTATCATATGTTCTTTTGTTGAATTATTTGTCATTTTAAGAGTTGTTTGTGGATTGGAGGACATTATTATTTCTGTGAATGTTGGTACGTAAAATGGCTACTTGGCTAATTCACAGATTAATTTACAGTTTATATTATGTTTATAAGATAGTAAACAGTGTGAGTGAGAACACATTTAAACTCAACAAGTTACTTTTTTGATAGATTTAAACAATAAATGAGCAGTTAATTTGTAAGCATGAAGAAGTTTAAAGGTTAAAGGAGTCATTTGATTTCTGATAAAAGTATGGTACAGTGTATTACCAAGACTATACTGTATAAGAAGTACATTTTATTTTATTTTTTGTCTGTTCTCAGTTTCACCCTTTTTTAAGTCAATAAATCTGTGGACAAACTGATCACTGTCTTCAGAGTTTTGATGAACGAAAGATGTTTATCTCACTGCCGAGTTATATTCGGAACATATAACGAGGGCGGCACACTAACTAACTAAGCTATTTCCCCAAAAAGCTAGGATTCTGTGTACAAAGAAAGTTTAGAGCACTATAGAAAAGAATGCAGATGACATGTAGAAAACTGAGACTGAAAGAAAACAAATTCATGCTTATCTAATAATCTAATCCCTGCAAAACATTTTTAAAACATTACAGCAACAAGCAGCTCATCACAAATGTAAAGGGACGTAGCTTCATCTTGCCCTTCATTCGCCATCTTTCTCGAATGCCTGAGTTTGTTGTTGTTGTTCGTGGTGAAGAGGTTGGTATTTTGAATGTGACAGAAAAATGATAGCAGCTTTGATTTTCAAGAGTAGTTTGACTTTACCTGTATCTGAATAACATATTCATTTGCGAGGTCTCTTCTGAACACTTGATTGGACACAAGGGTTCCATCTTTCTTCAACATAAATTCCCCGCCTTCATTTCCCGACATGATACTGAAGGAAAAGGGAGGGCCGTTGTGAGAGGAGTCCTGATCGATGACTGAAAACTGGAGGATGCTGCTGCCAATCGGCTTGTTTTCCTGACAAGAATGGGGGGTGGGGGTTGAAAGGATAGGGTAAATAATGATGATGAGTAAACACAGTTGTATTGAGAAAAAAGGGCATCTACAAAAAGTTGATTAAGTTTATAAATCAGAGTTGAAACACTGAGTGTTAAAGGTTAAACAGGTCTAGTATATAATCTGTTCAAAATGATCCTCTGAATGTTTGTTGTAGTACTCAATAACTAAATGCTATATTTGTCACAGACCTTTTCTGGATTTGTCTTTCCGTTTTGTCTCCCCCTCCCCTCCCTTCCGTAATGTCTAATCTTTCTTCCAAGGTACCTGTTCCTGAGCAATCACCTGTTGGTGAAGTTGTGGATTGTCATTCAGTCAAACGACAGCAGTGTACCATGTAGTCCACATCAGTTATGCCCCTTTTCCACTGAACATTTTTGTACCTGTACGGCTCTACACGGTACGACTCTACCCTGATTGGGAGCTTTTCCACCGCGGGTTGAAGGTGGGACCCGTTACAATTTTTAGCACCGGCTAGTACCTGCTTCAGAGGTGGGTCTAGTCGGTACTAGTCGGTGCTAAAACGTCACGTGATCAGTGCTGTCCACTGATTGGTCAGGTGAAATTACGTCATACACGCAACAAAGCTCGGTGAGCTTTAAATAATCACCTGCCGTATGAAAACACACCTGCGAGAGCAACAGAGAATAAACAGAATTGCGAAGATGGAAGACCAGAGAAGAAAAGCCAACCCATGGACGATGAGCAAGGTGCAGACCTTTCTGTGTGTGGTGGCTGAGGACCGCATACAGAAGGAACTGGACGGAGCGACACGAAATGAGAAGGTGTTCCAGGATATAGCCAAGCTGATGGCTAACCATGGCTATCACCGGAATTCTCAGCAGTGCTGAGACAAGCTGAAGAGTGATTACCGGCAGGTAAAGGACCACAGGAGTGGGTCAAACCGAAAGACATGGAAGTGGTTCGACCAAATGGACAGCATTTACGGGCACCGCCCGGCGAACGGCATGGATTCGGCGATGTCTTTGTTGGAGGCGATGAAAAATGGTAAGTGTTGTTCTTATCCCCTTGGTGCAACGCTTATATCTTAGCAAATGCATGTTTTATATTGTAACAAATACATGTTCAGTCTTTAACTTGTGTAAAAAAGTTACACAGGTGTCTCATGTAAGTTGTTCTGAGTGAGCTAGCAAACAACGCTGTTTTGGAAGGCTAGCACAGCGTCTCACCTATGCGATTACGTGTATGCGTTTCGTATGTTCACACTTTTTTTTTTTTTCCCTCAAGACTCGGTTTGTGCAACCGATGAGTGTTCGGTTGCTGAGGTCAGCGAAGATCCTCCAATCCCGCAGGCTTCAGAACCGACACTGGCATCGCAATCTGCAGCTGAGGCAACAGCTGCTATCTGCATTCCACCGGCACCAACACTGGCGTCACCGCCTGTCTCTGAGACAACTCCTGCTGTTTACTTCTGTATGGTGTTTTTTAATAAAGAGCTTGGTTTATCCATCCATCCATCCACCCATTATCTTCCGCTGGTCCGGGGATCGGGTCGCGGGGGCAGCAGCTTGAGCAAAGAGACCCAGACGTCCCTGTCCCCGGCCACTTCCTCCAGCTCTTCTGGGGGGACCCTGAGGCGTTCCCAGGCCAGCCGAGAAACATAGTCTCTCCAATGTGTCCTGGGTCTTCCCCGGGGTCTCCTCCCAGTGGGACGGGCCCGGAACACCTCACCGGGGAGGCGTCCAGGAGGCATCCTAACCAGATGCTCGAGCCACCTCATCTGACTCCTCTGGATGCGGAGGAGCAGCAGTTCTACTCCGAGCCCCTCCCGGATGACCGAGCTTCTCACCCTATCTCTAAGGGAGAGCCCAGACACCCTGCGGAGGAAACTCATTTCGGCCGCTTGTATTCGCAATCTCGTTCTTTCGGTCACTACCCACAGCTCGTGACCATAGGTGAGGGTAGGAACGTAGACTGACCGGTAAATCGAGAGCTTGGCCTTCTGGCTCAGCTCCTTCTTCACCACGACGGGCCGGTGCAGAGCCCGCATCACTGCAGACGCCGCACCGATCCGTCTGTCAATCTCCTGCTCCATTCGTCCCTCACTCGTGAACAAGAGCCCGAGATACTTGAACTCCTCCACTTGGGGAAGGATCTCATTCCCGACCCGGAGAGAGCATTCCACCCTTTTCCGGCCGAAGATCATGGTCTCGGATTTGGAGGTGCTGATTCTCATCCCAGCTGCTTCGCACTCGGCTGCGAACCGCTCCAGTGAGAGCTGAAGGTCACGGCCCGACGACGCCAACAGAACCAAATCGTCCGCAAAAAGCAGAGACCCGATTCTGAGGTCGCCAAACCGGACCCCCTCAACGCCCTGGCTGTGCCTAGAAATTCCGTCCATAAAAATTATGAACAGAATCGGTGACAAAGGGCAGCCCTGACAGAGTCCAACCCTCACAGGAAACATGTCCAACTTACTGCCGGCAATGCGGACCAAACTCTGACACCGGTCAAACAGAGGCCGAACAGCCCATATGAAGGAGTCCGGCACTCCATACTCCCGGAGCACCCCCCACAAGAGTCCCCGAGGGACATGGTCGAACGCCTTCTCCAAGTCCACAAAACACATGTAGACCGGTTGGGCGAACTCCCATGCTCCCTCCAGGATCCTGCTGAGGGTGTAGAGCTGGTCCACTGTTCCACGGCCAGGACGAAAACCACACTGCACCTCCTGAATCCGAGATTCGACTATCCGGCGGATCCTCCTCTCCAGTACCCCCGAAAAGACCTTACCAGGGAGGCTGAGGAGTGTGATCCCCCTATAGTTGGAACACTCCCTCCGGCCCCCCTTTTTAAAGAGGGGGACCACCACCCCGGTCTGCCAGTCCAGAGGCACTGCCCCCGATGTCCACGCGATGCTGCAGAGGCGTGTCAACCAAAACAGCCCTACCACATCCAGAGCCTTGAGGAACTCAGGACGGACCTCATCCACCCCCGGGGCCTTGCCACCGAGGAGTTTTTTGACCACCTCGGCAACCTCAGCCCCAGAAATGGGAGGCCCCACGTCCGAGTTCCCCAACTCTGCTTCCTCATCGGAAGGCGTGTCGGTAGGATTGAGGAGGCCCTTGAAGTATTCCCCCCACCGACTCACGACGTCCCTAGATGAGGTCAGCAGAGCCCCGCCCTCACCATACACGGTGTTGACGGTGCACCGCTTTCCCCCCTGAGCCGCTGGATGGTGGACCAGAATTTCCTCGAGGCGTTCTCCATGGCCTCCCCGAACTCCTCCCAAGCCCGAGTTTTTGCCTCAGCAACCGCCGAGGCCGCGTTCAGCTTGGCCTGTCGGTACCCATCAGCTGCTTCCAGAGTCCCACTGGACGAAAGGCCCGATAGGACTCCTTCTTCAGCTTGACGGCCTCCCTTACCACTGGTGTCCACCAGCGGGTTCGGGGGTTGCCGCCACGACAGGCACCGACCACCTTACTGCCACAGCTCCGATCATCCGCCTCAACAATGGAGGCACGGAACATGGCCCATTCGGGCTCAATGTCCCCCACCTCCCCCGGGACATGGTTGAAGCTCTGCCGGAGGTGGGAGTTGAAACTCCTCCTTACAGGGGATTCCGCCAGCCGTTCCCAACAGACCCTCACAATACGTTTGGGCCTGCCAGGTCTGACCGGCTTCCTCCCCCACCAGCGGAGCCAACTCACCACCAGGTGGTGATCGGTTGACAGCTCCGTCCCTCTCTTCACCCGAGTGTCCAGGACATACGGCCGCAAGTCCGACGATACAACCACAAAGTCGATCATCGAGCTGCGGCCTAGGGTGTCCTGGTGCCAAGTGCACATATGGACACCCTTATGCCTGAACATGGTGTTCGTTATGGACAATCCGGGACGAGCACAGAAGTCCAACAACAAAACACCACTCTGATTCAGATCGGGGGGGCCGTTCCTCCCAATCACGCCCCTCCAGGTCTCACTGTCATTGCCCACGTGAGCATTGAAGTCTCCCGGAGGAGCACTCTCCAGTGCCTCCTCCAGGGACTACAAAAAGAGTGGGTACTCTGAACTGCCGTTCGGTGCATAAGCACAAACAACAGTCAGAACCCGTCCCCCCACCCTAAGGCGGAGGGAGGCTACCCTCTCGTCTACTGGGGTGAACCCCAATGTACAGGCGCACAGCCGGGGGCAATAAGTATGCCCACACCTGCTCTACACCTCTCACCGCGGACAACTCCAGAGTGGAAGAGAGTCCAACCCCTCTCGAGGAGGCTGGTTCCGGAGCCCAAGCCGTGCGTCCAGGTGAGTCCGACTATATCTAGCCGGAACCGCTCAGCCTCGCGCACCAGCTCAGGCTCCTTCCCCAGCAGAGAGGTGACGTTCCACGTCCCAAGAGCCAGCTTCAGTAGCCGAGGATCAAACCGCCAAGGTCCCCGCCTTCGGCTGCCGCCCAGCTCACACTGCACCCGACCCCCATGGCCCCTCACACGGGTGGTGAGCCTGTCGGAAGGGGGACCCGTGTCGTTTCTTCGGGCTGTGCCCGACCGAGCCCCACGGGCACAGACCGGGCCACCAGGCGCTCACCAGCGGGCCCCAGGATCTGTTTGCCATGGGTGACCCTACCAGGGGCTTAAAGCCCCAGACAACATAGCTCCCAGACTCATTGGGGCACGCAAACCACCCCACCACGGTGAGGTGACAGCTCAAGGGGAGGGAGCTTGGTTTAACTAAACAATATGAATTGTCAACTGCATTACACATTACACTCCATCGTTGTGTTTACTTTTGACTAACCGCACCTGAAACCGACGTCACGTTAGTGGTGAACGAGCCGACTCCGCCCACTTCCAGGTCACGGTTTGTGTGGAAAAGGAAATGGTACTGGTGCCGTGCCGTGCCGTGTAGTGTAGTGTCGTGCTATATTGAACCGAGTAGAGTAGGGCTAGCTTGGCGGTGGAAAAGGGGCATTAGTTCAGCCAGTTGTTTTGTAAATAATCTTTTTGACAGTCTGGCAGTACTTCTAAATACAGTATATTCTATGCTCACTCCTATCTACACTTTCCTTATCCCAACACTCTTTACACCACAATTATGGCGTGTTTCCACTATGCAGTCCGGTATGGGTCGGAACGGTTCGCTTATTTCAGTGTTTCCATTACCACGAAAGCGCACCGATCCGTACCATACCGTTCCCATGTCTGTAACCCTTCTGCTTGGGGTACCGAGCACACAGGACCGGTTCCAGGCTCTGCTCTCCGGTGTTGGTGAGGAGGCTGTGCAGCGGGAGCTCGATGGCGCTGTGCCAAACCAAAAAGTTTTCCAGCTGATTGAGCAGAAATGTCAGAGAGTGGTTTCAACCGGACCGCGAGCCAGTGTGGCATTAAAGTGATACTCCGGAGTAGATTCAACCTGGGGTCATTTGAACCGTGATATCCAGCCAAGTAGCCCACCCGCAGTTTTTTCGATATTGGCTGAACATCAGCTGAGTTACTGAGTTATCCCGAATAGCTTCGTACAAGGGTTAATGGATCCTGGTCCGTATCTCCAAAATTACCACACTAAAATCACATGCCATGACACCAAACTTCTACAGTAGTACAAATATGGTCTGTACTCACCAAACGATGCATTTGGAAGTTTGAAAATAGTCCAGGAGTTTATTATTATCAACACAAGCCTGATAGCTTCTCTGCTGCTAAAGCTGCGTCGACGTCACTTCAGAGAGCTGGGAGCTTCAAAGTAAGATGAGGGTTGATCTACTACTGTAGACAACAAAGTATATGCTATATTCTACATGTTTTTTTATGAATTTTTATGTTGTAGAGTTGTGAAGTTATTTTATCAATGGAGAAACTGAGCAGCCTTGCTTTGTTGTCTACAGTAGTAGATCAACCTTCATCTTATTTTGAAGCTCCCAGCTCTCTGAAGTGACGTCGACGCAGCTTTAGCTGCAGAGAAGCTATCAGGCTTGTGTTGATAATAATAAACTCCTGGACTATTTTCAAACTTCCAAATGCATCGTTTGGTGAGTACAGACCATATTTGTACTCCTGTAGAAGTTTGGTGTCATGGCATGTGATTTTAGTGTGGTAATTTTGGAGATACGGACCAGGATCCATTAACCCTTGTACGAAGCTATTCGGGATAACTCAGTAACTCAGCTGATGTTCAGCCAATATCGAAAAAACTGCGGGTGGGCTACTTGGCTGGATATCACGGTTCAAATGACCCCAGGTTGAATCTACTCCGGAGTATCACTTTAAGCTGAAGAAGCTGGGAGGTGGTTCCACATTATGGATGCTATTTGTTATTTGCTGTTATTTGCTTACGCTTCGGCTCCGCCCACCCCTGAGGGTCCCCTTTGTACAGTGGGAACGGAAAGCTGGTCCCAAAGCGACCTGACCCGTACCGTACCGTTCTGAATCGACCCGTACTGGACTGCATAGTGGAAACGAGGCTTTAGCGTATATAAATGTCTATTTACAATTTATTTAAAAATTTCACACAAAATCTTGGAAATAACTATATTTATCAATTCATTATTATCAAACCTATTTATACCAGTCAGGGCACAAAATTAGATATGAGATAATGTAACTTAATTCAACTTATAATTACTTAAGCAACTATATTACTTAATATCATGATCTAACTGATAATGTGACTTAGCCTTTAACCTGTTACTTATAATAATGTAACTTATTCTGGAATGTGCCACACCAAGTTGGCAAGCTGCAGTGGCTCAGCGTATTGTGTATATTTTTATGATTTATATTTAATTTTTTTTATTTTTCAACATCTGTTGATGAGTTACCATGCCAGTGCAAGAGTTGTTAACAAACAGGGGTACTTAACTGAGTTTTCAAAATGTTAACTAAAGGCAGAAAAAAAAAGAGTAAAATGCTGTGGATAATGGAAGAACAGGTGAAGGAAGTTCTGGACAAGTCTTCAATGTCAGATCACCTCATCCCTTTTCTGTCAGACCCCTGAGGACAGAGGTCCCACACTCTCTACCTCTGAGGACAGAGGTCCCACACTCTCTCTTCCTCTGAGGACAGAGGTCCCACACTCTCTCTTCCTCTGAGGACAGAGGTCCCACACTCTCTCTTCCTCTGAGGACGGAGGTCCCGCACTCTCTCTTCCTGTCAGACATCTGAGGACAGAGGTATCACAGCTCTTTCCCCTGCAGCCCTCCCCATCTCCCCATGAGGTGGAACAACAAAGGCCTGCTAACCTCAGCTCAATTTGTAAAGACTGGACCTCTACAGGACATTTAAAAGGACTGTAGTAACAACAGAATACTGGGTGTTAGCATTAGTGTCCGTACAACATGGCTAAGCGTAGGACATCCTTTGTTCTGAAAGTACTTCGTAGTGACTTGTCTTTGTTGGTTTGTTGCGATAACATTTAGGATGTAAGGTTCATTTGACTCGAGTTGCAGACTATGCAAACTAACCATCATCCTTTTGTTTAACCTGGCACCTTAATATAAGTCTCACACTAACATTGGAAGTTCTTGTCAACCAGAACTGGACACCCAGACAGGGATTTGAACATCCCGGCCCGCATGTTCTTTTTGTCGTGGTGTATCATTTTTGCCATTCACTTTCACATGCTGGCAAACGTGCTTGCACAGAGAAAGAGACCAGAGATCTCCAATTAACACATTACCTACAAATCCCCATTGTTGAAGCTTCTCTGGCTAACACATGACTTACGGAGCACATGGTCATAGTCACCATCTTGTGCCCTCACCATCATATGATCACGGCTGCCATTTTGTCTCAGTGTCGTCCCCTCTATCCCCTCCCTCCAATATACGTCCACACATACATGTGTACATAGGATTAGCTTAGTAGACAACAGTGTTTATTAAGTACCATTTATTTAATCATTGTACCAAATTTATTAAATTCTGTTGTACTATTTTAAAAGAGAAGTGTGTCATTGTGAGAACTGCTGGTTGCAAATGTCAGTGCTCAGATTCATAGCCTTCGTATTTGCTCTGTACATGTCTCTGTATGTGTAATATCTGTCCCAGACTGACACGTATTCATGGTCAATCAAACACCTTTAATGTGTTTATAATGTAAGACATCAGCATAGATTAAAGGTTCAATGTGACTTTCGTGATGTTCAACAGATTTCAATTGCTGGGCATCCACGGGCACAAGTAGCAACAAAAGCTACCCTATTATACAAAAATAGTTCTAATGCACATGATAAACAAATTAAGGAACCATTGACTTGTGTATGTACTTATGGTTATCAAATGAGTTCAACACAGCTTAGGATGCATAGCCAACACAGCAAACATGCAAAAATCTATTACGTTGACGTTAGTTGTTTCAGTTTAAAAATGGCAACCCTAAAGAGGCTATGAGGAAATCAGCCACAATCAAGGTAATTGTGCAAATTACCATCAAGTGTGGCTAACACAGAGGAGAAGCTCTGTTCTCTCTGCTGTTCTGCATACTCCTGAAATCCTCAAGAGATTGTCACAAAGAGTGGCTACGATGCCATGTCCAAAGTGGAGAAATCATCAGCCTCCTCTTCTACATGGATGACGTCAAGGTATATTTTAAGATTGAGCAAGATATCATCACACTGATCTATCTGACTTGAATATGCTGCAAGGACAATAGAATGTCAGTTGGACTAGCTATATGCAGACAAAGGGTATAAAATTGACAAGATGATTGGAACTGAAGGAGTTAAACTGCCAAAAAGCAACAAACAAGATGGTCAGGAGTCAGGACAGCAACAGTTATCTTGGTGACCACAGGAAAATGGCAACCATGAGGCTCCAAGGAATTAGGCCATAACCAAGTACTGATGGGGGTAAGTCAGCACCTGAAGAGCTAGAAAAATGGGAAGAACAAATTCCAAACTGTCATATGTATGGTCTTTGCTAACTAACTGTAGAGTTGTAGAGATTTTTCAATTGAAAAATGTGAAGTATTGCCTCTTTAGATTATGTTCATCTGGTGTAAAACGCAAAAGAAGATGAAGCAACAGCAGCAGCACAAGAAAATAAGTAGAAAGCCGTAGCTCAAATGTTATTCTTACATTACTGTGATATTTTGGATGATATGACGGAGGACGACAGCGGCAATTAAGAAACATTTAAAGTTGACATTTGGACCCATTTTGGATTTACTTACTATTGGGATGAGCTGGCTAAAACACACACAATTTTTTAGAAATTGCCTTGTAAAAAATTACGAGTCTGTTGATAGTACTGACAAACCACACAAGCTGTTTTTGCTGTTTTAGTTTCAAAAGTCAAGGAACATAGTAACTAATAAACTGTTTACCTGTATGAAAGTAGTGGCATTGGCTGGGGAGAAGCTGGGTGCGTTATCATTGATGTCAGAGATTTCTATGTCGACCTTTACAGTAGAGAACATTGGAGGGATTCCAGTATCCAATGCTCTGATGACCAATGAGTAGCTGGGAACCTAGAAGACAGTCCCATTGGAAGACATCAAAAACATGACCAAATACAACAAATATGAACATGGTGCTGTGGTGGTACCTGGGGATAAAGCCAAAAACCTCAACAGCTGGGACTAAACTGAGGATAGATTAACAGATCAATGACTGTTCACTTTTGGGCCAAAATCGAACTTAAGATGGAAGCCTGCTCTGTTGTTTCAAAGTTAATCTATTTGGGGAGTACAGTAATGTGTAAGAAGTATACCATAATGTAGGATACCAAAGTATACCATCTTTAAGATTGAGGTTTTATGTATCAAAATGTAATAGAAGATATAGATGCCTTGACATGTCTTGAAATTGGAAAAATACAATATCTGTTGAACAACACATGACATATTATTCCTTGCAACTATTTATTTAACAAAAACTAAGCCTAATATAGAAGCAGCTTGTGACAAAAACTAAGAACACTTTTATTGCTTCATTAAGAATTAAAAAGATAAGTAGCAGTGAGGTGCAGCTAATCAAATTCTGATCGTAACTGATCATGTGTATTAAGACAGTGTCTAGGAGTAAAGACATCAGTGATGATCTTGGAGATCTATCAATCTATCAATTTAGGAAGGGTTTTAAGGCCTTTCCCAAACAATTTGGAGTCCATTATTCAACAAAGACAAAGATAATTCAGAAGTGGAAATCATTTAAGAAAGTTGCCAATCTGCTGCCATTCCCAATTACCAGATAAGATTCCCGTGTCAAATCTCAGCTGGGGTCTTTCCGTGTGGAGTCTACATGTTCTTCCTGTGTTTTCACTCTGGATTCTCTGGCTTCCTCCCAAAGTCTAAAACATGCATGTTAAGTGTTTATTCTAAACTGACCACAAGAGTTTTTGTTAGAGTGCATGATTTATTGTATCATTTGTCTCTAAGTTGGCCCTGTGATGGACCATTGACCTTCTCCGCTCTCTACACTGGCTCCCTGTAGCTGCTCGCATCCAGTTTCAGACTCTGGTTCTGGCCTACAGGGCAGTGGAAGGAACAGCTCCTTCATACCTCCAGGCTATGGTCAAGCCCTACACCCCCGCCCGACCACTTCGCTCCGCGGCCACCAGGCGCCTGGCTGCCCCCTCACTCAGCGGTCCCTGCGCACGATCGACACGGTCACGTCTTTTCTCTGTTCTGGCACCCCGATGGTGGAACGATCTCCTGACTGATATCAGGACAGCTGAGTCGCTGCCCATCTTTCGCCGTAGGCTGAAAACCCACCTCTTCAGGAAAAACTACCCTGCTCTGTCCTTGTTCCTTACGCACTTATTGTTTCCTCCACCACTGGCACCCTCTATATTTTCATTACCCCCTACCCGAACCAGGGTTTGCATCCCATTCCTGCTTTTCTTACCTCTTTTATTTCTTCCCCTACCCGAACCAGGGTTTGCATCCCATTCCTGCTTTTCTTACCTCTTTTATTTCTTCCCCTACCCGAACCAGGGTTTGCATCCCCACCCCGCTCTGACTGGTGTGCATTTGGTGAGAGGCTGAGGTACCTGACTTATCGCACTTACTCTAGCACTAGTTTTGCTATTAGCTGTTTGGTATTGGCAGGAAATGCACTTATGATTTCTTGTGACCTGAAGTTCTTTTGCCTACCGATGTTGAACACACTTATTGTAAGTCGCTTTGGATAAAAGCGTCTGCAAAATGACCGTAATGTAATGTAATGTAATGTAATGTAATGTCAAGGGTGTACCCTGCCTCTCATCAGGTGACAACTGGGAAAGGTTCCAGCCTCACATGTGACTCTGAATTAGACAAAGCAGGTACAGAAAATGGATCGATGTTGGTGTTATTTAAGAACAGTGATTATCAAATCAACTTTTTTCCATTTGCTATGATCTGACTTAGTTGCTCTACCTCAGCCTGGCTTCTTGTATGTTAAATCAATTTAGGGTTAGGTTTGTGAGTTTTTACTCAGTGGCCTCCTACGCGACCGATTAGCCGCCATGGAGTTTGGTGTAGAAGCCAAGGGGGTGCACGCTACTTGCCGTGGGTAACTTTGTGCGATTTGAGATGTGTTGAAAATGTGATAGACACAGGAATCCATATATATGTATGTTATGTGCTGCAAAGGGGGGTTAAAAGACGAAGCATGGGCCGTTCAGAGTTATTAAAATAAATTTTTCAAATCGTGGCATGGAAGGCCAGACTTAGGGTTAGGGTCCGGGTCATGTGACTCTTAAGGTTAGGAATGTGGGAGGGGAAGGCATAAGAAAAGAAAAGAAATGTATGGCGGTCTAATTTAAGGTAAAAAAGTTTTTGAGAAAAACTTTTAAAATTAAATTTCCAAATTGTGGCATGGAGGGCCAGAATTAATTTTTGGGGAAGAAATTATTAAAATTAATTATTTCAAAACGTGGCATGGAGTGGGGGACGTAAGGTTAGGGTTATGGTTCTGTGACCTTAGGGTTAAGTATATGTGGGAGGGGAAGCTATAAACAAGGAAAGGTAAGGGTTTTAATTTAGGGTAAGAAAGTTTTTGGGAAAAATATTATTAAAATTATTACAATTAATTTTCCAAAACGTGGCATGGAGTGGGGGACTTAGGGTTAGGGCCCGGGTCCTGTGACCCGTAGGGTTAGGAAATGTGGGAGGGGAAGGCATAAAAAAGAAAGAAGAAGAAAGGTAGGGGGTCCGATTTAGGATAAGAAAGTTTTGGGGAAAAATTATTAAAATTAATTTTTCAAAAGGTGGTATGGAGTGGGGGACTTAAGGTTAGGGCTGTGGTCCTGTGACCCTTAGGGTTAGGATACATAGAAGGGGGAGGTCTAAAAGAGAGGACTATAGCCGCTTTCGGACTGTAGGAACCTTTGGCAGTTCTAATAACCTTTTAATCCGCGGGGCCGTTTTCTCCCGTGTTCGGACATACAGGAACTCGGGGCCATCTCCCTCAGTTCCTATAACTATTTAGCTCCTTCTCCGAGGTCGGGTCTTTTCATGGTTCTATAGAACGCATCTGACGGAGGTGTGTGGTGGTCGGTAGCTACGCCCCATGTCATGCTATCACGGCTGAAATGTTTCCTCATACCACACAGACAGAACCGGCGGGTGTTTAATAAGTTAAACTTACACTGGTCTCATTTGTCTGCAGCGCTCTGCTCTCCTTTCTTCCTTCATGAAATGAAAAAGTATCGTCTCCTGACTCTCTGTGAGCTCTTCCAGCCTCGATATTAGACGCCTGATGTGATCGTCCATGATTAATATCACCATCATGCAGACCATGAACACGGTGGCCTCCCCGCTCTCCATATTAGCATCTTTGTTGTGTTTTTTCTTCTCTAATTACTTTTACCGGGTTCTGTTTTGGTGTTGAATGTGGCGCTAAACAGCTAACGTAACACGTCACTGACGCAGACGGCTGCGTGCGGCGCATCAGTCCCTATCAGGTCCCGACTCATGTGCGAATGCAGACTGAAACAGAAGGACAGTTATCAGAACGAAATTCGAGTAGGACAGTTCTGATAACTACGTTTTTAGAACGGCTCTGTCCGAAAGCGGCTTATGTTGAATGGTCTGATAGAAAAAGAGAATTATGCCGATAAATTATGGCAAAATCCTTTTATATTCTAGTGGATTTGGATCAACAGTAGGTGGTTGGTTTGAGTATCAAGTCGGTGTGTCTAAAAAGTTGAGGGGGCATAGTTGGAAAATCAATAGAAAGAATTTTTTTTTTTTTCGAGAAAAAAAAGTCTCTAAGAATATTAAGAAATATATGGGGTACAAAAATTGGAAGAAACATACAAAAAGTAGTTGTAAAAATATCCAAGTCAAGGGTAAAAAATACAAGAGTGGAATAATCCCTTAGTGTTGGAAAGTGTAACAAAAGAAGTTAAAAGGTGGAAAGTAATCAAAAATAATCAGAAAGAATAATAATAATAAAAAATAGTGAATTAGTTCAAAATAGTTCTAGAAGATCCGGATAAATATGGTTCTGTTCCAGGTTCCGTGGTTTGTGTTCGAGGTTGTGATATGATTGTTATATCTTGTTTGTACCTCCCTTTAGGCATCCATTGTTATATTTAAGCCGTCTGGGAATCTGCTCTGCATTGGATGGATCCAGCAGCGTTCCTGTTTCTTCCTATCGGTTTGTGTTGTTGATAGTGTTGCACAATTGGTGTTTCCGATTTCCTGTTTTTGCGGATATTGTGTGTGTCTGCATGTAGTCTGGTGGTCAGGGAGTTTCCTGTTTCTCCTATATATTGTTTATTACATTTTTTGCACCAGGTGATGTTGATCACGTTTTTGGTGCTGTGTGTGATTTTGGATTGGATCTTCCACCTTTTGTTGGTTTTTGTACTCCTGATAGTTTGTTGCATTCCGTGTGGATTCCCTCTTTCTTTTTCACGGTTAAAGGTGAATTTAGACCTGACTATGAGGTCTTTAAAGGGACACTATGTAATAAATTAAGTCATTTATTAGCTCAAATCAACATATTCATTCATAAATTAGTCCTCATTGGTGTGATATTATCTCTGTCAAAAATCTAAATTATCCTCCTGAGTGAAGAATAACTTGTCTGTATCTACATAGAGCGGGCAAGCTCTATGGAGGCTGCCATGTCCTTCCGGTCTATGAAAAACGACAAAGTGCCGAGGGGACATAAAGCACTTCGAATCGCGTTTTCCCCAACGCCAGGCCTTTTTTTAATTTTTTCAAAAATTTTTTACATTTTTTTTTTTTTTTAGTGCACCGTTCCTGGAGATACTGCAATACCAGGTCGATGCGTGAAGTGGACGGAGTAAGCCCCTATTCCATCTCCCTGTTCCAAAAATCAATTTAATATATGGTCCCCGGGTAAGGGACGTATCCCCAACGCCAGGCCTGCAAGCGGAAATGACGTCATTTTGACGTCATGTCTTCCGAATGGCTTATTACTGGCGCTAATGGTAAATAGATTTTATCTGGTAAATTATCCCACTAATAATGCATTGATTGTTACCAAACTTCTGCCGTAGTACACATAGGCTCTTAACTCACAAAACAAGGCATTAGAAAGTTTGTAAGTTTACCGGGAGTTTATTTAAAGCGGCAGTAGGCAACTTTTTTTTAGTCATATTAGCTTGAACTGTCATGGGATTCTGGAAGTAGAATATTAAATAGGCTGTTTAGGAAAAATAAAGAAATCTGTAGCTCCCTCTGAAGCCTGTAATCATGCTTGCAAAAACCGAGCACTCCCGGCTGTTTTTAACCAATCAGGTTACGGTGGAGGAATCCTACCTGTCAATCACAGCTTGTGCACACGCTGCTGAGCGTGAGTCTGCCCCAGCTTGTGTGCGCTCACACTGGTGTGAACTCACGTGCACAACCTCGTCCACAGAGGGGGAGGGGTTTGGGGGGCGATTCGGAGCTTGTTAGAGGTTGGGGGAGGGACCTGAAAGTTGTGTCAGTTCGAATTTTCCGACTTTAGACTCGGAATTTTGAAAACTTGCCGACTGCAGCTTTAAAAGAACATCCAGATAGCAACTACACACTGCTGCGTCGACGTCACTTCCGGTAACTCCCGGAATATGACTAATTGCATTGCTTGCACACCAAAGGCTATGTCAACTTATGTTATCTGACATGTTATCTGTCATCTGTATTTATAGTGTTGTTGTATGTGTGTTATGTAATCCTTTGTACTGTATGTCTTGATGTCTTTTTGTTTTTATGGACCTTGAGTCTGAACTTATAGCTTCTTGAATCTTGACACATACCGCCTGCCGTAGTTCAAGAAGTTGTAATGCACATTTGAAAACGCGAGGCGCTAGAGAGCAAATTCATATAAAATTGCACCACTAGATGGGGGAAGAAATTACATAATGTCCCTTTAAGGCTGGGGTTCCTTTTGAAAGCCGATATTATTTTAAAGTTTTGGAGTTGTGGATTGAGCTGCTGTTTTAGTTTTAATTTGTTGGTTTTAGTTGTTAGTCCAGGTTTGTTTGGTTCAGGTTTGTTGGGTTTTTCTTAGTGTGTGTCGTTTGTAGCCTCTGTGTTTGAGGGCTTTGAAGAGTGTTCTGGTGGCCTCTTCCCGAGTGCAGACTTGTGCGTAACGGAGAAGTAAGGATTTGACTATCCCCGAGAAGGTGTGTTTGGGGTGGAAACTGTCGCGGTGCACTAGGGCGTGTGTGTCTGGGGGATTGACAAATAATTTATGGTCCAGTTTACCAGTTAGGTGGAAGTTTGGACCTTTGAATGTGGTGGTATCGAGGAAGTGGATTTCCTGGTGGATGGTGGATGGTTTGATTTTAATTAATGGTGATGGTTGAGTGTTTGGATGAACTGTTCAAACTCTGCTGGGGAGTGGTTCCAACCCCAGATGTGATCCAGGTAGCGGTAATAGGCTAGTGGGAGTTTGTTATATTTGGTGAATGCGTCCCTCTCCCATTTGGCCATGTAAAAATTGGCATAAGCGGGGGAGTATCTTTTTCCCATGGCTGTGCCTTTGATCTGGAGGTACCATTTCTCGTCAAAGCAGAAATCATTATACTCCAGGTTGATTTTGAGGAGTTCCAGGATGTCGGAGTCTGGTCATTCGGTGAAGGCCTGAATCCCCTTTCCGGGTAGGTGTAAAGGCTCTCTACATCTGCGGTAACAAGCATGCAGTTTGGGGAGTAATCTTTTTTAGAAAATCACGAGTGTCCTTAATGTAGCTGTTGTTAGAAAGTGGGTTCAGGTAGTGGTCTAAGAGGTGTGCTGTACTGTAGGATTCGCTGCTGCAATCGGAAACAATGGGGCATCCTGCAGATATTTGGTTTGGTACCGTCCATTTTTCTGGTTCCTTATGTATCTTGGGTAAGAGGTAAAAGCATCGGGGTCTGTGGAGTTGTTCTCCTTGAAAGTATTGTATTTGGGATTTGATCAGAAATCTGCATTTGTGCAAACTTTCCAGGATGTTTGTTATTTTCTTTGCCGTTTGTGGGTAGATCGATTCTGGTAGGAGCCGATAATATTCCGAATCATTAAGTTGTCAAAGAGCTTCGTGTTTGTAGTCGGCTTTGTCCATGACTATTACACAGGATCCCTTGTCTGCAGGGTTTAACTATGATTGAGTGGGTGTTTCACAGTTCCTTCAGTGCTTTTGTTTCCTCTTTGGTTAGGTTCTGGTTCCTTTGTGGTTCTGTTCAGTGTTTGTCTGTTGTATTCTATCAGTTCCAGTAGGAATGGTTGTGTATCCGCTGGGGGTTAGGGTTAGGGTTCCCACGTGGAGGGCATCTTAAATGGGATCGGGTTTGTTCTGTTGGTTTTATTGTTGAAAAAACTGGCTAGTTTGAGTTTACGATGGTATTGTTGTGGGTGCATTTTGCATGATTCACGTACGTTTTTGATCTCGGTGTTGGTCGGAACCAAAGAGAGTCCCCTGGCTAATCATTTTTTATGTTGTTCATTTAAATTAAGTGTGGATAAGTTAATTACTGCCTTATCCAGCGGGTTGGAGGTTGGGGGAGTAAATTCATATGAGGGTATTAGTTTAAATATTTCCTCCAGAGGGTTCACATATGTTGGCCCGTTTGTGGGGACCAGTGTATGTGGTCCGCCATTGTGCGAAATCTGTGGTGTGGGAGGGGATTTATTATGTTATTTTTCAGTAGAATTTCTTTCAGAAAGTTGTTGAACGTTCTGAGGTTCTGAGTAAATGTCTGCGTACGGGAAGGTTTTCTGTGCTGTATAGATTAAGCGTGATACGAGTTTTTTGAGGGATATGTGGTCGTTGTAGTCCTTGTTATTAATTCCAAAGGCTAGGGTTACGCGTTTGGTACAAATAAACTTGCCTTGCCTTGCCCTGCTCTGCCTTAATTTAAGCCAAGCTGCTCTGACAAGTTTTGGGCAAGCTTCACTTTCTTCTTTTATCCTTGATTACTGAATTCTACTTTTGCAGTCATAAAGTTGACCAATATTTAAAAATGTTCTTTATTAAACAGTGATGTGAGTTCTACAGTTGATTTTCTGTAGTTTGATTTAATCAAATGTTTAAGTGATCTATAATAGCAACCACTCAAGATTTTCTTCTAATCATATTTCATCCAAAAAGATGATGGTTCCCTAACTATCCTTCCAGGTTTTAATAATGCATTGGACTGTTAGTTTTTTTTCTTTTCAAAATTGTTAAAGGGTTTCCAAACAATAACAGTAACAAAGACACCAACATAACCTCCCAGCAGATGAAATTAACTACATGTATGAGATGAACTACCTCTGCAAGGTTCTGCTTCTGTAAATGTATTTTTCTTGCAGGTACAAAGACAAAGGGAATTGACAAGTTCCAGAAAGGGGTTCACATGGTTTCAATAATTAGGGCTGGATTTACACCAGGAACCATTGCAAGTGCTTTGCTGAACTGCTGTGTGACAGTTGGATGTGTGTATTTACATTTGAGACTTGAGAAGTGGAAGCCATTCCACTTACTTTCCCATCCATACATCTATTTTCTGTGCCGGCTTAATCCAACTCAGGGTCGCAAGGGAACTGGAGCCTATCCCTGCTGTCATTGGGCGAGAGGCAGGGTAAAGGTCACAAGTCCATCACAACAACCATCCACACTCACTATCACTTCTAGAGTCAATTTAGAAGTCACCAATTAACCAGACATCCATGTTTTTGAGTACCCAGAGAGAACCCAAGCATGCACAGGGAGAACATGCAAATTCCACACAGAAAGGCCCCAGCCAGGAGTCGGATCTGTAACCCTCTTGCTAGTGAGGCGACGGTGCTAACCACCACACCACCGTGCAGTCCTCAATACAGATTTCTGTCAATATTATCTTTCATCTGGCTTGCAGGCCTTGATTTCTAATTATCAATGACATGATGACCCTGGAGAATATGTAGAACCTCTGTATAGATATTGTGGTTCCATAAACTGCTCTGGTATCATCATAATGTGGAACATAAGTCATAGCCATTTGTCTGGGCTCTGGTACCATCCTTATTCTGTTAATTGTGTTAGCAGCTGAGCAAGGATGAAAACTATTCTATATGACCAAAGCCTGACAGCTTGGCTCTTCCTGGAGCTAGCTGTAGGTCTCTACCCGGGCTGGATTGTTGTGTTACATCTGGTGAATGCTTTGAGTTACGCTTTTATTCAAATTTATAAAGGTAATCAGAATTTCAATCTACATTTTCGTCATATTAATTTTCATATTCCCCTTCAGTAACCTACCTGTCACATTGTCTATCTTAAAGGCCCTCTGAACAGTGTACGTTTTGCACAGAGTGATGGTGGAGGATTGATGATTAATTAACATATACAATGCAAACATGCGTTATCTATAGCCGCTTTCGGACAGAGTAGTTATAGGAACGTAGTTATCAGAACTGTCCTACTCGAATTTCGTTCTGATAACTGTCCTTCTGTTTTAGTCTTATTCGCACATGAGTCGGGACCTGATAGGGACTGATGCGCCGCGCGCAGCCGTCTGCGTCAGTGACGTGTTAGCCGTTAGCCGTTTAGCGCCACATTCAACAACAAAACAGAACCGGTACAAGTAATTAGAGAAGAAAAAACACCACAAAGAAGCTAATATGGAGAGCGGGGAGGCCACTGTGTTCATGGTCTGCATGATGGTGATATTAATCATGGACGATCACATCAGGCGTCTAATATCGAGGCTGGAAGAGCTCACAGAGAGAGTCAGAAGACGATACTTTTTCATTTCATGAAGGAAGAAAGGAGAGCAGAGCGCCGCAGACAAATGAGACAATGTGTAAGTTTAACTTATTAAACACCCGCCGGTTGTGTCCGTGTCGTATGATGAAACATTTCAGCCGTGATAGCATGACATGGGGCGTAGCTAACACCACCACACACCTCCGTCAGATGCGTTCTATAGAACCCTGAAAAGACCCGACCTCGGAGAAGGAGCTAAATAGTTATAGGAACTGAGGGAGATAGCCCCGAGTTCCTGTGTGTCCGAACACGGGAGAAAACGGCCCCGCGGATTAAAAGGTTATTAGAACTGCCAAAGGTTCCTACAGTCCGAAAGCGGCTATTGTGTTCAACTTAAAAGGGTAGGGGACTATCATATTTTCATAATGTGGTGTTTATTCTTTCACTTCAAAACACAAGAAAAGGGAAAAGACTTTTGAAGAAAAGGATTTTGTTTTTGTGTGCGTGTTCTCACTGTCTCACGGTCCAGTTGTTTTTTTACTTTAATGACACCACTTTCTGGTTCAATGGAAAACTGGTTGTCCTGATCTCCGCTGATAATGGAGTAGTGGATGGCTCCATTCATATGACTGTCAACATCCTCTGCTACCAACTGCAAAAACACACATACAGAACACACATACATAGCATATTACAATTTAAATCTGAAGCAAAGCCTGAAAGAAGTAAAGATGGGCAGAGGTGCACCTACTTTTAAAAATTGTAGAGGAATTTTAGAATAATGTGCCGCAATTTTGAATATTCTTTCATGAGTACATAATTTTAACATAAAAATTATTTTGAGAATCTCTTTAGATATGTCTGTTTGCAAGACACAAAGCTGTAAATCAATATTGGATGCCTGTGGGTGACACTGCGTAGAAAAGACTTTCACAATAAATAAATAAACTTTTTCAGGGGAAAACATTTTTCCATCTGCTTTCCCTTTGGAAAATGGAATTTGGATAAATAATTTGCTCTTCTACAAGTGTTTGTAGGGGGAAGTTGTTGAGAGAGGAGTACAGGGAAGTAAGGCAGCTCTGGTAACTTCATTTTAATTACTAAACACTTGTATATCTTCTCTGAACTGTTCTAATTGTATATGTCAAGATCCATAGCGTTGGAGCATAAAAGCAAAAGAAAGTAATTGGTCATAAAAGAAGAATGACCAACAAGAACTAGGCCAAGACCAGACATGTGGCTTATTTCCTTGTGGCATCACATGAGAACATGAATGAAGAGGCAGATCTACCAAACTAAAATTAAAGACAGCATCTGTATACAGACCATATGCTATGCTCATAGAGGAACTGGGTATCATTAAAAAGAAAAGACAAACATCCATTGAAGACCTAGAGGGAGGGTAACTTCACAAAGCAAAACTCTTGTGGAAAAGAAGATTTTGCCAAACGCCACTCAGACAAGGCCACCAAAATAAGCCCGTCACTTGTTTGAAATCCAAGGTCCAAAAACAAGCTTAAAAGTGCAAAGACGTGAAAGGGTGTTCCAGGAGACATGATATTTAAACAATTGGATTCGGAAGGGTCTAGCCAAGAGACTTTGTTGCAGGATTTCTGCAAGAACTGCTATCTTTTCACGAGAAGCCGCATATTAATAAATTAATTGGACCTTCTGGAGGTGACCCTCTAAACACTTTGGTGGGGAGTATCATCTTATGAGTACTTGAGGGGCCAATCACACTTGATGGGTTGTTAAAGTAACATGTTTATAAATGGTTTCAGTGACACGTGTGTGACCTGGTTTCAGTGAAGCTGTTATAGGTCAGCCTGGTCTCAGGTATTTAATACCACAAGGCTCATTGTAACCCAAAATCTATGCAAACTTGATCCACTAACCCCAAAAGAGCCAAACTATATGCTAACCATCTTGCTACACATTGAGCTTGGCCACAGAGGGCAGACACTTAATTCACAACAGAAAGCAATTCATTATTTAATCAAAGTTTATTGTCATATGCACAGCAAGGAAACATGTTTTCCTGTACATTGAAATTCTTTCTTTGCTGTCCACAATGAATGAGAAACAATATAAATCTACCTATAAAATAAAAAGTAATAAAAAACAATGAAGACAATTTTAACAGGCAACATGTGAAACATACAATAGAAATGTAAACCATGCAGAAATATTACTATGTAGATAAAAACGGAGCTGGAATAAATTATGTAAATTTTTGCACAAATCAATGTGCAACATCAGCTGCATGGGCAATAGTCAGCATGAGTGTGCAATTACACATTGCAAACTAAAAAAGTAGATGGTCAAGTATAGTTACATGAGGTTGTCCATGTTTATAACCTTGTATCAGCTGTATTGTATGCAGAGTCTGATGGCAGTGGGGGGGAAGAGTTTGTCTAGAAGCTCTACATTTCACGTTTCTGTACCCCGGCCTGAGGGTACAAGTGTGAACAGCCCGTGCTGGGATGGGTGGGGTTTTTGAGGATGCAGGCAGCTCTCCTGTTGACTCAATGGTCGTAGATGCTCTGCAGAGAGGGCATGATGTTGTCCTTGTGGGAGACGACACAGTTGTGGGTGAAGAGGGTGAGGCTGAGGACGCATCCCTTTGGAGTGCCGGTGTATGAATGGTGTAGAAGGTGTTGAGCTCACCCAGCAGGCTGTATATGAAGCTGATGTTGCTGGTCTGATGTGCTGAAGTTTTAAACTCATTCTAGTCTGTCTGAGCAAAAGAATCCTACAGGGTACTATCAGTCTCTGGGGTCCAGAGTTGAACTTTTTTGGTGACAGGGTCTGTTTGTTCTATATCTTTTCATCTCCTTCTTAAAGTAGTGGTAGCATTGTCCAGTTCTTTAAGCACATCATTTTGAAAGTCAAACCATTCTCAGATGTAACCTGAAAGTGAGAATTTTGAATGCTTTGCATTATATAACCTATTCAGTAAAAGTGACATTGGTATATCAATGCTTAGGTTGAGATAGTTAAAGAGAAAAGTCTGTTATCTGGAGAAAAACTTTTTTTCAGTATCACAGTTTGAACGTCTGTGCCCTATTCTTAGCTGCTATTCATGCATTTTTCCACTGACTGTGGTGTGGTGTTCTATGGACACACCAGTCTTTTTCTTCCAAACTCTACATTGGTGACTCCAACATGACGCACACCGTTCTCTCCTGCAGTGCCCATTTGATGGTCCCTTTCGCGTACTGGAACAGCCTTCCAGAAGATATGAGACAGCCCTCAACTCTGACAATGTTTAAATCCAGGCTGAAAACAGTTCTATTTAGCTGTGCATATGACACCTGAAAGTATTTTATCTGCACTGTTCACTTTTAAATGAATGAATTAATGATTCTTTTTAATGTTTTTTTTTTTTATTTCTTTTTAATGATTTTATGTAGCTGTAAAGCATTTTGAATTACCTTGTGTACGAATTGTGCTCTATAAATAAAATTGCCTTGCCTTGCCTTACTGGAAGCGGGGCCTAAATCTTTTCTGATCGAGATAGGGACTGGTCAGGACCGGGTTTCAGTGGATTGTTTGAAGCCCATTCACATGCTCTAGGATGACGCAG
This sequence comes from Odontesthes bonariensis, assembly GCF_027942865.1. Classification (NCBI taxonomy): domain Eukaryota; kingdom Metazoa; phylum Chordata; class Actinopteri; order Atheriniformes; family Atherinopsidae; genus Odontesthes; species Odontesthes bonariensis. Next base: position 39,906,192 of record NC_134514.1, read on the forward strand.
TTGAGCTGGCTCGCCCAGCCCGCCGTGACTGCCCTCCCCACCCTATTCCTGGTCCAAGCAATAATGTCCATTTTTCATACAAGTTGATTGCTCCATTATTTCCATGAACCTCTTATCCTCAATTGACATCCCATGCTCCTCTTCCAGTGTCTTCTCATTGAACTCCATGTTATAGTGAGACATCAACAGCTCCTCTAGTTTAACGATGGAAATCTAATTAATATAAACAGTTGGACAGTTTCTGTGACCACCATTTCCACTTCTTAAAGGCCCGTTTATGACCCATCCTAATAGGATCCTCACGGCATATGGTCCATCACCTTTGTTGTTAATGATCTCCCATGGCTCCATGAGTTTTGGTGCATTCATCCCAACCAAAAGCCCAACATCAGCGCGATATTCCAAATTCTCAATATCTCGCTGACGTGGAATGTTGACCTTTGAGACAGGAATGGTATCTTGCGTGTAAACCTCTGGGAGCTCCATGAAGTTGTTTTCTCCGAGCTCAGAAATCTCCAGTCCATTTACACAGTAAGTAGGCACCAGCTTCTCCTGACCCATGGTGTGCAGGAGGATATTAGTCTTTGTGCCTTGTAAGTTCAGCTGGTTCATGAGTGTGCTGGTAATGAAAGTGGCTGTACTCCCAGGATCTAAGAAGGCATAGGTCTGTAGCACCTTATCTCCTTTCTTAGACTTAATTTTGACTGGAACAAAGGAGAGGGTACAATCATGGTTTCCGGCCCCAGTACAAACACCAGCCTTGTGAGACACAAATGCACTGCTTATTGGTGGTTCTTTGTTGTCTAAATGCAGAAGGGTGGGATGCTTTAAATGGCATTTGTCACAGGTGAGACGACTCCTACACTTCTTACTCATGTGGCCTACTTTCAGGCATCCAAAACATGCTCCTTTTCCTTTTAGGAATCCTATTTTCTCCTTATGAGAAATCCTTTGCAGTTTTGGGTATTTCCTCACAGTAAAGACAAGTTTCTAGGAGAGGGTTATTGGAGGTTATTGGCTGCTTGTGAATTGTTGGCGCAGAAAATGTGGCACTATCAGGAGCTGAAATGGATGTTACAAAGCTGCTACCTTTCATGTTGACCTTTAGTGTTGTCCTATTCTTATGTATTATTCTCATTACAGAGCTTGGCTTGATGTCAGAGATGTCTCCAAACAATGAATGGGACAGGATCTTTATTTGTCGCTCGAGGAAGTTAACCATATCAGTAAATATAGCTCTGAAGCCTCGCCGCTCTTGTAGCTCACGAGCTACTAATCTCCATCTTTCACGGAGCTTATAGGGCCACTTCATGATGATTTCCCTCATCAACTCCTCCATATACTGTATTTCTGACATTGCATTACAGCATCCACGCAAAAACAAAGCAAATTCCTGCAAAGCTTCGACATCTTCAGATTTTACAACTGGCCAGGCAAACACTTTGTCCATACATGCAGCAATTTGATGTTCATTTCCAAAACACTTCATTATAAGTTGCTTTGCTTCCTGGTAGCCCTGCTGTGGTGCCATGTGCATGCAGCTCCTGACAAGCTCCCCTGGTTTCCCCCTGGTGTATTGCTCTAAAAAATATAAACCATCCTGATAACTGTTTGTCTTTTCTTCCACACAGTGTTCAAAAGCTCTTAAGAAAGACATGCACTGCAATGGATTGCCATCAAAAACTGGGATCTCATGCTGAGGAAGAGTAGCTGATAACTGTTGCTGAACAAGCATTGATGTAATTTCATTCTGTTTTTGCATAATAAAACAAATGACATTATCAGTTGGGACTGATGAACTGCTAAATTGTTGTTTTTGTACATTGTGCTTTATTTGTAATTGTAAATCTGTGAACTGAACAGGAACAATATTTGGCTTTAAGCTGAGATTTACAGAAGATAATCCATCCAACTTTGAACATGACCTAACAGTGACATCACGTGGCTGTTTTCGGTATTGCACTTGATCCTGTACATGTGATTTTACATTGCTGAAAACCTTAGGTCTTACGCTGGCGCAGATGTTGGGGCCGCTGTTAAGTTCGGCATAGCGTCAGATTTAATGACATTAGGCACGAATTGTTTCGCTTGTGGATTAAATTCAATGCACTTTTGTTCTTTAAGTCCTTTGCTGATGTAAGAGTTCATCCCATTGGACATTGATTTGGATTTTCCTCCAACGCTACTGCCTTCCAACACAGAAAGGCGTGCTGCTGCAGCAGCTATTTGCGCTTCTCTTTCCACCTGTTCCTTTTGGTGTCATATTTTATCAGCTTCCAATCTATGTCTTTGCTCTAGTTCCTCCAATTCATGTTTTCCTTTTAAAGCTTCCGCTTTCACCAGTAAAGAATAAGATCCGATTTATTTATTGGTCATGCATTTATTGGTCGGCCGCCCCTGCTACTGCTTGATCAGCCAGGGCTTGTTTACGAGCGGAAGATGTGCTGGACGCTTTACTGCGTTTAGAACGCACACTTGAAATATTTGAGACAGTATCCTCAGGATTTACACCTTCGTCCCCCACATCATCATGTTTCCCTGCTTGAACGTCATCAGCAGCAACTTTATGACACACATTTTCACAGGCATCATCGTCCACTTCATTTTCTTTCAGCCAAATATGCACCTTATTCACAAACTCATTATTTGCCGCACTTTTCTCCTGAAACCAAGTATTTTTCGACTTTATTTTACTTGCATTTCTAAAAATTTCACTTCTTTCCTTCTGTGCCTTCTCAAGAGCAAGAGCAGCTCCCTTTAGGGAAAGTTTTCTTTGTCTTTTTTCACTTTGAGTGCCCGTTGGCTCAATTTCAGCATTCATATCACTCATTTTCGACTGTGAATCAACAATAACAACAACAGGCTGCGTTGTGCTTTATCGGTCTCTACGCGCCAAATGCTGCAAAAATACCACGAGGCACAAATGCATTCACACAAGTAGCTGTTGAATGTTCACACTTTGAGATATGACTGAATGAAAGCCACCACAAAATTATTAGCATCTGGATAGCCGTAGGCCGGACGCCGTAACACATAAAGCCAGTCCAACGCGTCATATGTCCGTATTCAATAAGGATGATTGCACTCACCAAAGATGTCTTGAATGGTAATCGTGCCTCATACCTTATTATTTGATCGATCTTACTTGAAATGACAAGGATGGATGGTTGAGTGAATATACCTCCTTTGTTTGTCGTGCAGATGAGCTAGGCAGGTGGGTGTGCGCCAAACTTTTCCAGGTGAGTTGTCCTCTTCATAAAATGGCATATCCTTTAGTCCGAATGGTCGGATTTTTTGCTTTGTGTAGCAACTATCAAATTCCATCGTATTTTTAGTCACTTCTGGGTGCGGGGAATCCAGGTCCTAACGTGCTCAAAAGGTAATGTTCAGACTGGGAGATAAGTTTGGGAATGCTCCCATTTATTAAATACAAGCCAAGTATGAGAATGAATGAGATCCAAAATCCCGGGTGGCGGTCTATGGCAGCATGCAAAAAGATACAAAATTGTGGTCAATATGTGGATAAGATGAAACCAAACCAGAATATAACAGAGAGCGGTAAAAAAAAAACATATGACCTCCCCACACCCCAACCACACTGCCCTTTCACCTTGACACCTATATAGATTTCCCCCACCATGGATCACCAGTGACATCAAAGACCTCCTGAACCAGAAAAAGAGGGTGTTCCAGAATGGGGATAGAGAAAGGCGGAGGAGCGTACAACTTAAAAAGACACTACGTCAAACTAAGGTGGAGTAAAAGAAAAAGGTAGAGAGACAGCTGGAGAACAATAACACCAAGGAGGTGTGGAGGGGCATGAGGACCATCACTGGAAACAGACTTAAGAACTCTCAGTCTGTAGAAGGTGATGTGGACAGAGCCAACACTTTCAACCATTATTACAACAGGTTTGAGCATTCAGATGGAAAAAGTCCTGGTGCTGTGGAAAACTTCTTGTCTCATACCGGTGCCCAAATTAGGGCAACCGGTGGAGCTGATTGACTACAGACCGGTGGCTTTGACATCTCATATCATGAAGACCTTGGAGAGACTTCTTGTTCGTCGCATGAGATTGCAGGTTGCTGAGGCTCTTGACCCCCTCCAGTTTGCCTACCAGAAACACACAGGAGTGGAAGACGCGATTCTGTACATGTTGCATCGGGCATATGCTTATCTGGATGTGCCTGGATCATATGCGAGAATCATGTTCTTTAACTTCTCCAGTGCCTTCAACACCATACGGCCTCCCATACTGAGAGACAAGCTGCTAGGTATGGGTGTGGCCCCCTCCCTGACATCATGGATTATAGACTATTTGTCTGCCAAACCACAGTATGTCAGGATGGGGAAATGTGTTTCTGGAACACTGGAATGCAGTACTGGGGCTCCGCAGGGTACTGTTTTGGCTCCTTTTCTTTTCACCCTGTACACATCGGCCTTCAGGTACAACTCAGAGTCCTGCCACATTCAGAAGTATTCTGATGATACAGCTGTTGTGGCATGTGTGCATGGTGGACAGGAGAAGGAGTAAAGGGACCTTGTGGAGGCCTTTACTGACTGGAGCAAAAATAACTGTTTGCTCCTGAACACCACCAAAACCAAAGAGCTGGTGGTGGACTTCAGGCAGGCGCGAAACTACCAGGGTAGTCTGCCACCCCAGTAAAAAAATACCAACTGATGATTTATTGGATAATTATTATTAATATTGTTTTAAGATCAAATCAAATGGAAAACAATCCGAAATCGGTGTCAAACTGCAGAATGTTAAATTTGAAAAAGAAACACGTTGGTCCACCCCTCCACCCCCAATCACGAATGGTTGCATCCATATCGCAGAATCTCTTTGCCTTGACGTGGAGTCAGTGCGGACACAAGCTGTCAGATGGAGCCTGTTCACAGGTGGGTAACATGCATCAAAGTGTAATATGGTTTCGAAACGTTTATAATTCCTCATAGATGGAAGGCGCTGTACAAAATAAAAGTATTGTAACGACCCAGAATTAAGGTAAAAGCACACGGACTAGCTTGTTTCCTCCTCTCCCTGTCAATCACTGGACCGCAGGTCATGTCACTCAGGTGTGGGCTGGTGATTGAGGGAGAGGAGTGGGCGTGGGCCAGTCTGTGTGCAGGTCTGGTGCTCTCCTGGGGTTGGTTGTGGAGCAGGACTGAGAGTCACCCGTGTTCTTTGATTGTACTGCTAGTGTAAAACTTAAAGGGGAACTGCGGTATTTTCAACATTAAGCCTCTTTTCTGAGTCGTCTGCAATGTTTTAGAACCCCTCTCACCACTTTTTTGATGTTTACTGCTGTCTCCGGTATTTGCCAAATTTGGATTCTTCTCAACCTGCTTCAGAATGGCAAGTCATGCGCATGTCTAGAAAGGTCCGTAAAAGCACAATAAATGTCCATTTTCAAACTAATCAACTCACCGGAGTGGTTACTGGTGTGCACTGGTAATCCATATCAAATTTCGTTGCGAAAAGTTGCTTCTGTCGTGTTTTATTTGGCAGGTCGTTCATGCTCGCACTATTTTCTTAGCGGTGGCGGAGTAATATCAACGAAAATCCAGTACAAAATGTCAAATAAAACACGACAGAAGCAACGAAATTTGATATGGATTACCAGTGCACACCAGTAACCACTCCGGTGAGTTGATGATTTTGAAAACGAACGTTTATGGTGCTTTTACGGACCTTTCTAGACATGCGCATGACTTGCCATTCTGAAGCAGGTTGAGAAGAATCAAAATTAGGCAAATACCGGAGACAGCAGTAAACATCAAAAAGCAGTGAGGGGGGTTCTAAAACATTGCACGACTCAGAAAAGAGGCTTAATGTTGAAAATACTGCAGTTCCCCTTTAATAAAGAGCAGTTCGGCAACCACCGGTCTCAGAGCCTCCGTGAAGTCACTACAGTATTATTATTATTATTTTCAATTATTATTATTATTATTTATGTAGACCAAATATTGAATTTATCACACTTGGGTGTTGAAAAAACTGTTGTATATGGGCTCATATAAAGTACAAAGTAAGATGGGCTTCCTAAAAAAATTGCCACCCTACAATATATGCCTGCCACCCCTATGCCACCCCATGTATAAATCTCTAGAATGGCCACTGACTTCAGGAGATCTAAAACTCCATACCAGTCAGTCTGTTTTGATGGAGGGGAGATAGAGACTGTTCAGACCTGCAGATACCTGAGGGTGGGGCTGGATAATAAACTGGAGTGGTCTGCCAACATAGAAGCAGTGTACAGGAGGGGCCAGAGCCGTCTCTTCTTCCTGAGACGCTCAGGTCCTTCAATGTCTGCAGTGACATGATGTGCATGTTTTATCACACTATCATTGAGAGTGCACTGTTCTATGCTGCGTGTGTGTGCGCATGTGTGTGTGTGTGCATGTCTGATTTGCTGACAGTTTGGGTCTACAATACTTTGTTGGTGACTGCTGACTGCAAAAGTTGTTTGTGTGGTAAATTATGTGCCCAATGAACTGTAAAATGGTGTAAAATTTAATTTATCATCATCTACAGACTGCAGACATTAAATTGAACAAGCAAGATACTGTAACGATTATAAGACTTCTGTTTACTGAAGCATGCACATGCACTGCACCTTCACACCCCGGAGAAAATGTTGACATTCCCCCCAATTGTCACTGTATAATTCGCACACTGCCCAACCCCAACGAAAGTGAACAGAGACAGTCTTTTATAACATCTACTATTAACAGGTTCAACCAATTTTCCCCATGAGGGATCTTTCCTTTTTCCAACATTTTTAAAACAAAACAATATTTGTATCCACTGTTTATCATCCACATAAACATAACCCCCCCCCCCCCCAAAAAAAATACCAAGAATTATATTTAAAATACTAGCTAAAATTGAATCCAATTACCAAACTTATAAAACTACATATACTTCAGCCCTGCCTTTCTCATTCCATGATTTCTCCCGGAACCTTTAAATGATGTTCGGGCCCCCGGGGAAACTTTTGCCCGAAACACCCTGGAGAAAGCAAGAAGAAAGGTGATTGAACCATAAAGTTACCTTTGACACTTCCTGCACTCAAGAGCTAATCACAGACATTCATTAATTAACATTCACTTGTCTTTGCAGGTAGCTATCAGCTGTAAAACCTTGGACAACCACATGCAAACCATCACCCTACATTTTGTTACAGCCACATATGCACAGAGTGATATGAGGAAGTATAAGAGGATCTCATAGGCTGTTGTTGTTGGGAATTCTGTATTTGCTGCCACGTAATATGTTTCTATGTTGTTCCTGTTAATAAATTCCCCATAAGAAGCTGCAAACAACACTATTTGCAGGTTAGGTACTATGTCTGTAAATACTTCTTAGACTGTAACAAAGTCAGGCAAAATTGTTTGAAAACATCACCAAACTAAAGTTTGTTGACATCCCACCTATATAACTTTTGTTCATGAGCTCTCCTTTTTCTTCTTATTAAAAATCCAAGTGGGGAGGGTGCGCTAATGAGCAGGCAATGGAGTAGATATATGTCGAGCCTCTCCAGAACCTTCTTATCAAAAAACGTTGAGACAGCACTTATCGGAGCAAACTGTTGTTTCTTTTATTTATTTACTTTTAGTTAGAAATTTCTGCAAACATCTGTGTGAGAAAACATGACAGGTAAAGGCAACACCGCCCCAACTGTACCGAGGCCCAGCACCTCTGGCTCACCACCTCGCGGGAGTATTGACTCAGACATGGCCTCAGTGCTAGCTATGAAAATTTCAGGTGGGAGTTACTCACGTTGCTACGTGAGGACATCAGTTGTGTTTTCAAGCTGGAGATCAGAGAGGTGCTGGAGAAGGAGATGGCGGGCTTTGAGGAGACATAAACACAGTTGTTAAAGAGCTAGCTTCGCTGAAAGACGCCACGTCCGAAATAGGGAAGAGCCTGTCCTCGTGCACAGACGACATTGTCACGTTACAACGCTTGGTCAAACAACTCCAGACGCTGTAGGAGTCATTACAAAATGTGAAGACTTGGAAGCGAGATCAAGGAGGAATAATATTAGGATTGTGGGAGTTCCAGAGAGCCATAGCAGCTTTGCCAGGGCGGTTTCAGCACGTCTACAGAAGGCATTTGACCTAGAGGAGGCCCTGGTGCTGGACAGATCCCACCACTCACTACAGCCAGCGCCAAGACGGGGAGACCACCCGCGCGTCATTGTGGCTTGCCTACACTACTTCCAGGACTGTGCCAACATCCTTCGCCTGGCCAGGGCGAAACAGCAGATCAAGGTGGATGAGATGACCGTCTCACGGTGAGACAACTCCAAGGGCTGGAAGGAGTCAGACACAGCATCCTCTATCCGGCTCGCCTCAGGATCACCGACAACAACCAGGAGCGGATTTTCTCCACACCAGAAGAAGCACAGGCTTACATCTCACGGAACATCTCCACACACGGGGCTTCTCGCAGTGAGTGACAACCATGATCAGGAAGATACCGCGAAGTTGTGGTTATTAAGAGACATTTATTGGAGATTTACAGGAATTGTTTTCAGCCAGTTAATAAATTTCATTTAGAATTTAGAGTTCTACTATCGGCTTTGTTATTATATCTCATACTCTCCAAACTATAACGCCAGAAGGCGGCTAAGAAGGCGAGTTAATCAGTATCCAAACAAATCTGGCACACTCATGGCTCAGATGATCACAAAATCTAATACTCTAAGGAGGAGATACAAGGACAAATGCCTTGACCTGAAAAATGTTGAGACAGAGTTGGAATTAAAAGCGAATGAACTAAAGAACATGCACTAATTATCATACAAAGTTAAATCCCAGTGATTTCTTTGTTACGTCAAGTACTGACCCAGATAGCATTGGACTCCGGGGCGGATCCGCCCTCAAGCCGGGCAGGTCCGCCGTCCTGATCAACCGCTCACCCCGCCTCCCCACAGTGTTCAGCGGACCCGCCGCGGACTCTGGGCGGATCCGCACATTGTACACGCTCTTTTCAAACCTCGGCTTCAGCTGCATTCGGAGTTGGGCAGCGACACGCCCCGCCTCCAAACAATGTACTGTGAAACAGCGGACCCGCCGCGGACTCTAGGCGGACACACAGGTTATTTTTTTTACTCTTAAACTGCATTCCTATATTTAGAAATTCTATGTCTGAAGTATGTGACAGATTGCCTGTTTTGGAGTGCATCACTATGTGTATCCTGTCACATTACAAATTGTGATTATGATGGCGGATGATGATAACTTAATTGAAAACCTCCTTTTGTGATTACAGATTCTGTCAGAAAAAATCCTGTCGCTCGTGCTTCCACTGAACATGATGTCTGCAAGCATGACATCCGGTGGTTCAACCTGGCAGCAGATAGGGGAACCTCAAGGAGACGCAGAACACACGAGGTTCACCCTGCTGACCATGTCTAAGCACAGCACAGCACATGTTAGGCCAGTTCTTGTTTGTTTTTTTATTGTTCATTTAAATGAGTGTGTGAGTATTAATAAATACATTTAAGAATTTCCATCATATTTTTTCATGTTTTTTTGTGTCCATTATCTTTATTAGCCACTTGTAGTGATGTGTTGGTCAGACTAAGAGATCTGAACACATCACAGCAGCTTTAAAATCTTTACTCTGGCTTCCAGTCAGTCACAGAATAGATTTTAAAAGCCTGCTGATGGTTTACAATCTGTGATCTGTTCAGAGAATATAAAGCCAGCAGAGCTCTGAGATCCAAGGACTCAGGTCAGCTGGTCCAGTCCAGAGTCCAGACTAAACATGGAGAAGCAGCATTTAGCTGTTATGCTGCAAACAAGTGGAACAAACTGCCAGTGGAGATTAAACTTTCACCAAATGGAGACATTTTTAAATCCAGGTTAAAAACATTTCTTTTCTCATGTGTCTATGCATGAAATCTGCACGCTATCTTTGAATTCATCTGGACTGTTGCTTGTTTTTAAATTCATTTAAATGATTTTATTTGTTTCTCTTTATATTCTTTTATGTATTTTTTTTTATGCTTCTTCCATGTGCATATGACAACTGAAAGTATTTTATCTGCACTCTTCGCTTTTAATTTAATTAATTAATGATTATTTTTATGTTTTATGGAATGATTTTATTTTGCCTTGAATTGAATTGCCTTGTGTACGAATTGTGCTCTACAAATAAACTTGCCTTGCCTACTGACGATGTTTATTTATTCACTCGTGTGTTCTTATTTGCTATAATTTTCTCCTTTTGTGTATAAGAATATGAGCCACAATTCCCATTTAGGAAACGATAGCTCAATTATGGTAAATTAATTTTGCTGGGGACTTCCGGTAAGATGGCGGACAGGTTGGCAGCATAGTTTTTTAGCTCGCCCAAGTCGGTAGAATTAAACCACTCAACGCAAGTAAACTCGACATATAACTACTTTAAACTTTGAGATGAGTGGCAGACGAGGCCGTAGGAAAAACGAATCCCCACAGAAAACGCCAGAACAAATCACAGGAGAAGTCACCGACGAAAGTGAACCTGAAAGTGGCGCGACAGAGAAAATGGACCACGCCGACACACTGAAAGCTGGACTCGCTGCTATCCGCGGTGATATACGGGACTTCAAGCAAGAACTCCACAACGAGCTGACAACAATCAAAGAGGAGCTCCAAGGTGAAATGAAACAAGAAATCGCTTCCTTGAGACAAGACATTGAGCTGAAGCTTACAGAAAGTCACAGAGAGCTACAGGAGCAGAAGACGGACCTGACCGAGGCCAGGCTCGAATCGAGGAGCTGGAGGAGTACAACAGAGACGCAGGCAGTCTGTTACTCAAGCTAACAAAACAGACGGACGAAATGCAGGACAAACTAACAGACCTTTAAGCGAGGTCTCGCCGAAATAATGTCCGGATTTTCGGATTGCCTGAAGACACTGAAGGAAGCTCCATGACAGATTACTTGGACCAACTTCTTAAAAAAGAGCTGCAGCTGCCTGACGGAGCAAATCTACAGATGCAACGCGCCCACAGAGGTCTCATCCCAAAACCTGCCGCGGGTGGTGCTCAGTGTTGCCAAAAACAAAAAATCACAAGAAGTCGCTATTGGCTCTCTGAGAAGTCGCTAGATTGCGTCATAACGTCATAAGTGACATAACCACGCCCATATTATATATTTTCGCTCCTACCCGAGCCGAAATCAGCCGGCCTGAAGCTGATTTCAGCTCTAAACTCTGTAAACTTTAGCAACATTTGAAACTTTTCAGGCCAGAAAGTAATCGTTTAGATCCCCAACGTGTTAAAAACCTGCCAAAATACCGGCTATTTACAATTTTGTTCCGACGAATTCGGCGCTACTAAAGCTAGCCGCAGTGAGGAACGCACTTCCGGTTATTTTGACAAAATAAAATACCCGTTGCCTTTTATCATAGGGAAAGCCATCACGATAAAAATGTGCTTTTGTTTTGAAAACAGGAAGTGAACCTACCCTCGTTGTAGCTAGCTTGAAACTGCCGTTTTGACGTCCTGCAGTGCTTCTGTCTCGGCTTGTATGGTGTCCCGGGGCAACTGATTTGTCACTCACAAAACAAGTTAAATTGTCGCTAGATTCAGCCAGATTGAGCCCGAAAGTCGCTAAGTTGCTAGATTATTTTTTTTGTCGCCAGAGATGGCCAAAAGTCGCTAAATCTAGCGACAAAGTCGCTAAATTGGCAACACTGGTGGCGCTCCGAGAACAGTGGTGGTAAATTTCCTTAAGTTTGAAACGAAGGAGATGGTCCTACAGAAAGTCTGGCAGAAGAAGGGGATACAGGTGGGCAACAAGAAAATCCAATTTGACCACGACTACCCCACGGAAATCGTAAAAAAACGCAAAACATACCTGAGCATCAAAAAAGTATTGAAAGAAAATGGGATCCGTTTCCAGACTCCATTCACGAAAATGAGAATTCACTGGAGCAACGGTGTGAAAAGATATGACAACGCGGGGGAAGCGGCGCGGGACATGAGAGCAAGGGGATTAACTGTGGACGCCGACGCGCCAGATGAGGACGCGGGACGAGCGGCGGGCAAGACTCGAAGTGACCCGGGATGGCAGCGAGCGAGATCCGGTAGATCAAGCCAGGAGACGGCGGCACAACGCGCGAGGGAGAGGTTGCAAGAATACCAGAGGAGACCTGATAAGTAAAATCATGTTTGTGGGGAAAAAAGTAACGGGGCTTCAGATAGTATTGTTCTGGGTTAATAACACAGTAAAAACAAGGCATAGTCCTTTGATTGAGACTAAATAATATGAAAAGGCTTCAATAATATAGATTTATGAACAGTATTAGGCTACCGACTGGACAGAGACAATGTTGGACTTATCTAGACTGTTTAGGTTTAGAGATGGGCCCTCAAGGAGAGGATTTCCCATCCACCCTCCAACAGGGACTTGGGGAGAGGAAGAAGAACCCCCCTGTGGAAGTTCTAATGTTCTTAATTTTGTTTATGTTCATGTTCATATTTTTTTGAGCTGCTTGGAAAAATACATATATGCATAAAAGTGAAGCAATATGGTATGTAACGATCTGAAAATACTGTCCATAAATGTAAATGGTCTAAACACACCTAAAAAGAGAGGAATAATTATAACTAAACTGAAAAAAGAAAAACAACATGTCATATTTTTACAAGAAAATCATCTCCCACAGACGGAGCATGAAAAATTAAAAAAATTTGGATTCAGGAATTCGTACTATAGTACGTACAAACAAGGACGTAGGAGGGGGGTTATGATATTAATCCCAAACTTAACTATATTTGTCTGTGAAAAGGAAATCAAAGATAAAGAGGGTAGATACGTAGTGGTGAAGGGAAAACTAGAAAATGAACCTGTTACGTTGATAAATGTTTACGCACCGCCAGAAAGCAGTAAACAATTTTTTAAATCTCTGTTTAATCTTGTTGCAATGGAAAAGGAAGGTACTTTAATCTGTGGGGGGATTTTAATATAATCTTGAATCATAGTTTAGACATGACAAGTTTAAAAGGGAATACAAAACAGATATCAAAATTTGTTAAGGTGTCATTAGAGGAAATGGGAATGATAGACATATGGAGGAACCTCAATCCTTTTGAAAAGGATTTTACGCATTATTCGGCAACACACGTACACTCAAATATAGACTATTATTTCATAAATAAGGAAGATAGACATAGAGTGACTGAGTGTAGGATTGGAGGTCTAGATATATCAGATCATAATGGGCTATTCCTAAAAATAAATCTTAATGCCAGGAGAAGACAAACAATTTGGAGATTAAATGTAGGAACATTAAACAATAAAGGACTGGTGAAAGATTTGAAGGAAGATATTAGCCAATACATGGAGGAAAATAACACGGGAGAAATGAACCCCCACATCATATGGGACGCTTTGAAAGCGGTTGTTCGGGGAAAGATAATAGCTAGGACCACATTACTTAAAAAATTAAGAAAAGAGACTTATTCAAATCACTCTCTAAAACTGAGAGAACTAGAGCAAAAATACCAAAAGACAAATGACCCAAAAATAAAGAAACAAATCAAGGACACCAAAATGAAGATAACTGAATTACTATTAGATGAATATGGTAAGAAGAACACATATTTGAAGCAAAACTATTATGAGATTGGCCCCAGAGCGACCAAACTTTTAGCCAAACGTATCAGAAAACAACAAGCACTGAATACCATACAAAAAATCAGAGATCCTGGCACCAATGAGTTAATACACGAACCAGAGGGTATAGAGAACATATTTAAGAGGTTCTATAAAAAAATGTATACACAGCCACCTGCAGCAAATGAGGAGGAGGTGAGACCTTTTTTAGAACAATTAGATTTACCATCGATTGGCTCAAGACAAAATGAAAGATTAACAGCAGACATTACAAGAGAAGAGATCACTCAAGCAATAAACTCATTGAAAAATAACAAATCTCCAGGGAGTGACGGTTATCCTGCAGAATGGTACAAGGTTTTTAAAGCAGAAGTGATACCAGCACTCCAGGCCTCCTTTAACTGGACTCTTAAAGAAAATAAAATACCCTTAACATGGACAGAAGCAATTATTTCAGTAATTTTGAAACCAGGCAAAGATAAAGACAGATGTGAAAGTTATAGACCGATTTCAATACTAAATATAGATTATAAAATATATACATCTATTATCTCTAAAAGAATAAATACATTTGTAGCTGAATTAATAGATGAGGACCAGACAGGGTTTATATCAGGCCGTCAAACACAGGACAATATTCGAAGAACCTTACAAATAATAAACCAAGCACAAAAAAGAAAACAAAGTACTGTGCTGGTTAGTATCGATGCAGAAAAAGCATTTGATTGTCCATCCATTATCTATACCGCTGAATCCGTCGATTGGGTCGCGGGTGGGCTGGAGCCTATCCCAGCAGTCAATGGGCGAGAGGCGGGGTACACCCTGGACAGGCCGCCAGTCCATCGCAGGGCCACATACAGACAAACAACCATGCATGCTCACACTCACTCCTAAGGACAATTTAGAGATGCCAATAAACCTAACTTGCATGATTTTTTGGACAGTGGGAGGAAGCCAGAGTACCTGGAGAGAACCCACGCATACACGGGGAGAACATGCAAACTCCACACAGAAAGGCCCCAGCTGGGTGTTGAACCTGGAACCTTCTTGCTGTGAGGCAACAGTGCTAACCACCACACCACCATGCAGCCCCGCATTTGATTGTGTAAATTGGAAATTTCTCTATTTAGTGCTTGAACGATTTGGTCTCAACAATATATCTGTACAACTGATTAAATCACTATACCAACAGCCTTCGGCTAGAATAAAAATTAACGGAAATTTGACAGACAAAATACTATTAGAAAGATCAACCAGACAAGGATGTTGTCTGTCACCAACTCTCTTTGCGATATTTATAGAACCTCTGGCCCAAGCAGTTCGACAAAGTAATGAAATTAAAGGTGTCATAATTAAAGATGTAGAACATAAAATCGGGCTTTTTGCTGATGACATAGTTGCTTTCCTCGAACAACCGAACATATGTATGGGCATATGTCTTGGTGTCATCAGATCACAGGACATGGTTCCAGCAATCCATATCCTTAGTTTGTTTGTCTCTGATGAGACAATGATAAACAAATTTGCTTTCGATGGTGTCAAGCCTGTGTGGTGGTAAAAAGTGATTTGTACAAAGAAAAGTGCCCCATGCTTAAAGTCAAGCATAGTAGTGGGAGTGACATGGTTTGGGGCTGTATGGATGCCATTAACAGTAGGAAGCTGAATTTCACCAAAAGAAACATGCTTGTCAACATGTACTGTGACTACTGAAGCAGATCATGATACTCTCCATAGGATTTCAGTCAAATCTCACACACGTCTCTTTTAGCCTGGTGCAGACTCAAAATGTAAAATTTCAATGTAAGGCAAGGATGAAACGCACAACGATGACCTCCCTTTTAATGCCTTTTCATTTCATGACATTTCGGGCCAACACGGCCCATTCTCAGGGAGTTTAACATAGGGGTGTACTCACTTTTGCACCAGCATAATTTCACAAAAATGGACAAATATGTCATTTAAGTTATATTATTGACCTTTCTTTTCTGTTGTAAGCTGAACAGATGTTGTATTAAACTTACTCTATGCACGTTTTGGGAATAACTTGTGTGTGTATTAAAATATTGTTCAAAATGTTACTTTTCAACAGGGGTGTACTCATTTTCACTGTGCACTGTACATCACTAGAGTGTGCCCTGGAGCCAAAAAAGGAACAAGAAGAAGCAACAGCAAAGAGCAAGAAGGCAAGTAGTAGCAAACTACAGTAATTATAACCATTACCTTCACCACCACCCCCTCCCAAAAAGCAACTGTGTTCAGAAGCAAAGTTATGTAATGACAAAAAGGAGCCTTGACAACAGAGAATATTGGTGTTGCTTTTCTTCAATGAAGAAAGCTTTTGGGCAGTAAAGGACTGACTTTTGATGCAGGCCTTTTTTCTTTTGTTTCTGGAGCTGTAAGTTAACACTCTGGGGTCTAAAGCCCACCGGTGGGCATTTTTGACATCTCCAAAAACACATCTGTAACTCTGTGAGTTTTTGTCATTGAAACATATAAGTGACACCATTAAAAACCTTGAAACTTCTAGTTTTCAAATATATATATTTTAAAATAAATTATATAGCTGGCCCTTTTTAAAGAGAGTGAACAGAAATCTTTGGATTTTCTGTAGTCTCAGACTGCAGCAGCTTCCTAGGCCACACCTATCACTATTCACATGTAAAGTACCAGGTGATTGAGTGGCTATTCACAGGTGAGAACACGCCCCATTCAGCCAGCATGTGGGGGAGGCAGCAATGTCCTGCCAGTGACAGACAATTATCACATGGAGACAGGGGGGTGGGGGGAATCAGGGGTCTTACACACCCATCTAATTAGTATTCAACTAACAGAGACACTGCCTTGAGTTACAATGACTTTTTTACAGTTTGTGTGAAAACAAAAAAACATTTCTGACTGCACTTTTTACTTTTATGCAGCCAACACTTTTGTTTACAAGGTTCAACCTTCAAAAGTGTTGGCTAGATATATTTATAGTGTGTTTTCTTGCACTGTTTGAAGACCTCTAAAACTTGTTTTTTTTGTACAGTTGTGTTTTCCCCTCAATTTAAATAAAACTTGTTTGTATTACATTCACTTCACTCTCATATTGTTTTTTGTTAGGCTTTTTAGAATACAACCATATATGTCACTTTTGCATAGATGTTTACAGTTAGTTGAAATACTTGAAAATGTCAAGGTGGTGAAAACTGCCTCAAAGTCTCTGAAAAGGCCTTAGACCCCAGAGGGTTAATAGCCTGTATTGATTGATTGATATTGACACTCGATGCAGCTTACGTTGTGGCTATAACCTTTTTAACTGATTCCACAATGCCAACTTGCTGTGTGTTAATGCTCTCTTTAGAACCTGAGAATTACCAAAGAGAAACAGTGGAGGGTTAACAAAGATGTGATTTTTGCCCAGTAAGGTGGAGCCCATACATGTAAAGGGCTCCATTGTTAATGTGTTTGCTACCATATTTGTGCTAAAATTTGAGCTAAATGTTTAATTTAAACTTTATATGTGTAAAGGAAAGCAGTGTTATTGTGCCTGGTTTGCAGGCAATTTTTATCTTACTACTCATAATGAGTAGTAAGATAAAAATTAGTATATTCTGTTTGTCTTGATGATTTTTAATTTAAAATGAATGGAGCTAATATTAAAAAGAAAAGAAATCTTAAAAAGGAATGGAAAACACACCTCATCTTGTGAGACTCTTGCCCTCTTTTTGAATGCCAAAGTTACAAAATACTTGGGGCAACTACAAATTAGATGTGATATTCCTTGTGCAAAGGTGAGAAGAAGAGATCTAAGGGTAAAAAATTACTAACATCTTATCTCAAGAAATAATGAAAGTAAATCTGACAGGAATCAAGGATAGTTTTTTTTACACAAGGACGGAGGAACAGAAAAAGTTTCCTAAAATCAAATTCGCTTTCTGGTTATCTAAAATTTCAAGACATCATCACCATTTGCTGTAAAGATATCTAATTCTTGATCTGAAGCACTGCACAGCACTTCTGAACCACTTCTATTCAGTCATCAGACATGCATGCACAGAAAAATGGCTTCATTCTTTCAACTTACCTGTACCACAAACTCTCCAATAATGGCATCCTCCGACACCACCGCAGTGTAAAGGTCATGATTAAACATGGGTGCGTTGTCGTTGACGTCTGTTAGGTTTATGTTCACTGTAGTAATGGCGTTCAAAGTTGGCGTGCCACCATCACGAGCCTCCACTGTTAGGAAGTAGTCAGTGCAGGTTTCATAGTCCAGAGGCTTAGCAACTAAAATGGTACCTGAGTAAGTGTGAGGAGAAAGAGACAGTGAGCAGAATTATATAGATTTGTAAAAACTAGAGTTTAAAAAATGTCAAGTCTTTTGTCAAGAGTAATTCAGGGAGTTAAAGTCAGGCATTAACATTAATAAGAGGAACTGATGTTTCTCAAATACACTTTATAACATAGATTGACATGGCTGCAGGAACAACTCTTAACAAGTCTATACTCAGTTTTAAGACTGTCGGGGGAGAAAGAGATTGCAGCCAGAGAGATGTTGACCTGTTGGCTTTTTGTTTCTGTCTATGTCTAATAAGAGAGTTCACCTCTGTCACCTTCTGATGCTGTGTGTGACATCATCAGCTGATTGTTGACAAGCTACAAAAACAACACTCCAATCTATTCACAGTGATCTCTGAACATTTCGACTGCAGCTCTCTGTGAAAATTCAACTTTCTAAATTTCAGTGGATGTTTATCTTGTTTTTTTATTTGATGTTTATCTTTTAAACAAGAGCCCTTTCACTAACAAAGACAATGATGATATATAGTAATTTACTGATGAATAGATTTCAAGAACAGAAAGGTGTGATGAGAAGGGAGAAGATAAGTTGTGTAACAGCAGAATGTTGGTAAAGAGGAATCCAGGGAAGGAGAAAAATTGAGCTCCGTGACCCACCAGCTGTGTCCAATTGGAAGCTTGGTGGTTCAATCCCTAGCTCCCCCCTTGTCAAAGTGTACTTGGGCAAGACACTGAAGCCCTAACCCTGTCTTTTGGAGGCCAAAACTGCCAAAATGAACAATAAATACAGAAGTAAATACATTTATGAATAAATTAATTAATGTGCCAACAAATGCACCAAAAAAAAGAGTAGTTTTGACAATTATTATGGTATAAAATTCATTTTCATAGTTTTTTCATCACTATTACTTGCCCTTTGCATTTTTTCCCCATTTATTTTCCCCTGACTCCATTTATTCCCATAGTTCTGTTTTTCTCTTCTTGCTTCTCTTTTCTTTTATCACCTGCCACTTGGCATTAATTAAATTGAAAGGAGAGGCCAGTGTTTCACACTTTTTAGCCAAAAAATCTAAACGATTAGACAAAACATTCACGCAACACAGACAAACAAGAAAACTAATCTGTGTCTAAAACCTAGAAATAACTATGATGTGTCACAATTTAATATTGTTGATTTAAAAATCCTAGAGGAAACAGTTCGGCATCTGAAATCAACAACTTGCACTCTGGACATAATACCATCCGACTTTTTAAAAACTGTTTTTACCTCAGTAGAAAGTGATCTCCTACGAATAGTTAACAGCTCACTGGCATCAGGCATTTTTCCCAAGTCACTAAAGACAGCTGCCATTAAGCCACTCCTAAAGAAGAGAACTCTAGACGCCTCTATGATGAACAACTACAGACCTGTCTCTAATCTCACTTTTATATCTAAGATTATTGAGAAAGTTGTATTTAACCAGCTTAACGACTTTCTGAATGAAAGTGGAAGTCTTGATAACTTTCAATCAGGCTTCAGACGTCATCACAGCACTGAAACAGCTCTGGTCAAAGTGTTAAACCACATCAGCTTGAATACTGATTCTGGTAATGTTTCAGTCCTGGTTCTGTTGGACCTCAGCGCTGCGTTTGATACTGTAGATCACAGAATCCTGTTGCACAGGCCAGAAAACTGGGTTGGACTTTCTGGAGCGGTCCTTAACTGGTTCAGGTCCTACTTAGAAGGCCAGAGTTATTTTGTGTCGCTTAGTGAAAAAAATCTGTTTGAACATGAATCAAATTCATGAATCACTATAAAAAAAATGTTTATTTACAGATTGATTTTTGTTTCTTTGCTTACTGGAGCTGAGCTCCGTAGAACTTAGTCATTATGCTCACTTCCAGAAAATGTTCAAACCCTTCTGCACTAAAAGCCTGTGCAATAACATCTCTGTACTCATCTATACTCCTCACTAGGTCAAATTGGATAAAAGCGTCTGCTGAATCAATGTAATGTAATCGACACACACAGCGAAGGTGTGTCTCACCTGTGTTGCTGCAGTTTCACACGGTGGAATAATAAACAGCTAATTCCAACAGCGAAAGGATACAGAATGTAAAGGACATCGAAGCATGGAAGAGCAAAACTAAGTCAATCCATACTGTACCATACCATACCTTGTAATGAAAAATTTCCATCAGAGACCCTGGGGAAATTCACAAAACACGTTCTTATGGTATTTTTGGTCTTACAAGGAGGCCAAGACTGCATCATTGTACACTGGCACAGGGCGTTGAGTCAAGACAAGAGTCTTGTCACATGACCCAATGAAAAGCCCCATTCCTGAGTTACACATTAATCAGAGTAAAACCTAATGGTCTTAAATTGAACAGATTCTGTGTTGTAATTCCAGGATGAAAAAAAAAAGGCATACTGTCAATATTTTCTAAAAACTCCTTTTGAAGTAAACCAAACTTTGTCCTGCACATCCCCCGGCCTGCGGCTGAAATACTGCACCGAACAACTTTGGTGTCCAATCCCACGCCACACGTTCAACTAAATAGCAGCACATTTTCACCTCAACGAAATAAGTGAGGAAAAAAAGGAAAAAGACACTTTCACCATGGCCAATAATAATAATGATAACAATAATAATAATCATTATTATTACTACAAATAACGTTAAAAAAAAAAAAGAAAAAGCTCCATGACAGATGCTGCAAAGAAACCCAAGATGAGACCCAATGCTACTGGAGGAAGTGAGGAGGAGATAATGTGTGCGAGTTAACATCAGATTGGATTTTACTGTGAAGGGAGTTCAGAGAAAACGACTCATGTGGAAATGCAAACTGAAACAGTTCCCCTGGGGAAGGGCAGTTATTAGAACGAAAATCGAGGAGGACCGTTCTTAGAGCTGCTCTGTCCGAATGCAGCTTTAGTTAGTTAGTTAGTTCTTCTGCCTCAGTTAGCCACCTCATTTCCATTTCAGCCTAACTTGGAAATAAGTTGGGCTTACTTAGGCCCTGTGACAATTTTAGGTCAGTCTTTTCATTTAATTTCATGCTGCCTCAAATCACAAATGTGAAAGCTGTATTGTTGCTGATGTGAGGTCAATATGATAACCAAGAAATATTTTTACAGCTTATTATGCAGGGAACTTCTTCCTATGAATTCTGGAGTCTTGTGGCTGTAATGTGGTTTAAGACACAAATCAACATGCCAGTATGTCTGATTTAATCTCTTAACATTTAAGCCAAATATCATCTATAAAAATCATCACCTTCCACACGTCATGCATGTACCATGTTGTAGGTGGGCAACCAGCGTCAGAGTGAAAGCTGCTCTACTATACCGATTCTGTATTTACTCTGATTTCTTAAGCACAAAATAACTATGAAGTGCTAAACAGTTCGATATTGTTCACACAGTGCAGTAAAATGTAGTCTCATAACATATTTTTGTTATTATGGATGTCCTCTCTCAGGCTTATTCAAAGCCCAGTATAAAAATATGGAAAAACAACTGCTTATTAATATCTGATCTGTACAATTTTTTTATTGTTTGTTATTTCAAGAGAAAATGAAAATATAAAAAAAACATAAAGAAAAAAAACCTTGTTTTAATTTAGACTTGTTACTTTTTTCCAAAATCATATAAATACCCTTTTTTTTTTCTCCAATTCTTAATTCTGAAAAGAAAATTCAATGACCAGATTAGATACATGGATGATAAAAAAGCAAGTAGAGACTTATCCAAGAGTATCACAGCTGGTGGGCTTATATAAGTGCAGAATTCAGTGTCTAAATGTTTTAGCAGATTATTTGTCAGTCTGACATTAAAAACGTTTTCTCTTAAGCCCTATTCGGACGGGACTAGTTCAATGGGGGGACGTATGGTAATGTTGGTTAACCAGACGACGCCAGGGAGAAGAAATGACCAATTCGGACGGGACAAGAAATCCCTGTAATATTCATCTAACATGGGAGGAGTTTTCTTGAATATAAAGCATTCTGCTCCAAAATTATTGTATACAAACGCAGAAGACGTTTTTGTTTGTTTACCTGAATGATAAGTATTACTAAAACGTATTGTACAGTATAACAGAACAGAAGATTAATTCATTTTTGACCTTAATGTAAAGTACTGTTCACCAAAAGTTTTGCTCAGGATACTTATTTTACCTGAATGTAAAGTATAGTTTAAAAAAAGGATTGCACAACGAAACTTAAGTGTCATTTTCTATTTTACACCTAATTATTTCTCTCTTTAAAAAGATGTGACGATATATTCCGTACTTATTACCGAAGGTCGCATTCGCACGGGATTAGTATTACCTATGGTAGATACTCCGGACCGTTTCACAGGAGGTAGAATTCTCGGCAAAGTTTACTGACATACTCCGCTATCTTTACTGACATGGCGCGTTCGGACGGGACTAGATTTCCCGGTTATTATTACTTTACCCCAGGTCCCCCCATTAAACTAGTCCCGTCCGAATAGGGCTTTAGTCATTACCACAGTTAAACCAGCACACATCCTCACTTACCTGTTAGTGAGTGGATGTGGAACTTTCCATGCTCATTGCCTGATCTGATCCTGTAAGTTATCTCAGCATTGGTCCCAATGTCTTTACTGGTGGCGTAGACTCTCAGAACCTCAGTACCTACTCGCACATCCTCTGGCACCGTTGTCAGCTGATCACGGTGCTCAAACACAGGTGGATTGTCATTTATGTCCAACACAATTATTGTGACATTGACCAGTGAGTAGAGTGGCAGTGGTGAACCCTGATCGGATGCACAGACTGTTATCTGATGAGCTGGTTGGACTTCACGGTCGAGAATGTGTTCCAGGAAAACAATGCCTGAGAACTTATCAATAGAGAAAAAACCCCCAGCAGAATCAGCTAGGGAATAAATCACCATCCGACCTGGACCTGTTTTAACAGCCAAAAGAGGACAATAAAATGCACATTAGAAGTTTAAAGACCTCAATTTAAATGCTTTCCAGATCATCATAATTTGTCTTTGTGACAAACATCTTTTCCTGGAATAATATGTCATCTACAGTGTCTTAATTTTAAAAAACTAGTGAGGAAATGAGATTATGAAATATCAAAAGATCTCTCAGTTCTCCTTCATTCATCACACAGCGACATCTCTCACTTTTCATAAGTTGACCAAGTGAAACACCATGTCTCTGAAAAGAGGAATATTGGTGTGTACCCGGTAATCACCGTTTTGGATGACAGGAAAAAAACTAATAGGGATGTGTTGTATTAGGTCAAATGGTCATTAGACGTATATCTGATTAGGATGTAGGTGTGGATGTGATATAAGGTCAAAGGTCACCTATGAAAAAAGTTCAATGGAAGGGGTCCCTGTTAGTTTTTTGACAGAAAACTGAATATTTTCAGGACTCTATATGTATGTGCTCAATGCAATTAACTTTGCCACATATGTTATAGGGCTCATGGCATGCTTTTCCATGTTTTCCATCTTAACTGCAGTGTTGCAACGATGTATTGAAAGTAATGAAGGTTATGTTTATGCATTTGGCAGATGCTTTTATCCAAAGCGACTTACAGTCAAATCCCAGGTAGGTAAGGGGATCTTGCCAAGGTGGGATGTGAACACCAGGTCACCCACATGAAAGGCAGCCATCTTACCACTGCACTATCCAGCCACTTTTGGCTTTCTTGTCACCATATTGTCACCTCAAATGTCACCAAAAGCTCAAAAAAGAGCTGTATGTTTTAGTATTTTTATTCAAAAGGAACTTGTTTTATCCTGTTGTCTTGAACTCTCACTTGTAAGACTTTTTTCTCAACTTTTTCACTTCAATCTCACAATGAGTAAACGGCTGGATTGGTGGAATTCTCTGGGCAGTGCGCATTATCCACTGTGAGCATTTGAAAAGCAGAAGTGATTGTACTCCAAGGAACGGGTAAATGCTAGCACTTTTCAGAGCACAGTACTCTGTTTTTGCTTCAGGAAGATATGTTTTTGTTTGCGAGGGCAAGTTGACAACTTTCAGCTTCCGGAAAGACCCACCAATCTTGGATTAGTGGATGCAGTTTGTTTTTCCTGGCTAGCAACACAGTCAAGGAAAGGCTTAAATTTGTTTGCTATGCTTCACCTATGACAGTTTTACGAAAAAGTATTAGTATGACGCAGGGTTTGCGAGGAAAATGAACAGTTAACACTTTTCCAACAAAAAAGGGCACAAATATGAACTTCAAATGGTTTGGATTAGACGTGTGAAAAATTCTGGTACAAACATTATGGTTACACTGTAAAAAAGCAGCTTAGGTGCCTAATGGTAATTTATTGTCTTAATAAATGTATATAGAGGAAAAATGAACCTACCCATCTGTTATGTCTACAACACCTCAGAAACACAGAGTTACTCACACAAGCAGGTGCAGAGCATATTACTGTAAACTTTCCTGCGACTTCCCTGTGACAGCTCGAACACATACCTAACAGAGGGACGTGTTCTCATGCTTGAAAACAATGTGTGTTTCTCTGACTGGAATAATGCATATTCACAAGTCACCAACATGGCCTTCCCTGACCCTCTCAGCACACCAACAGGAATGACAGTTCTCACTCTGGCACGTCCCCATCATGCTGAACCAGTAACAACATATTTGGAGTTTTAAAGTTTGCAAAGCTAATGTAGAGGTACCCCATATTCAGAATTCAATGATAGCATGATCATGCCATGTCCACTTTAAGCCTTTGTTTTCCTATTCCCCCTGTATTTAGCTTTATTTGATATTATATTCTGATTGACCTGTTAGGGGGAAGGGAGAGGAAGAAAATGAATTGCAAAAGAGAGAGAAACGCAACTCAGAAGCGACACGGAAACAAAAAAGCACAAACTGCAAGAGAAAAATGCATTAGGAGATTAATTACAATAGTTCAGCCTGGAGTAGGTAAATCACTGGACTAGTTTTTCAGCATTACTGTAGAACAGGATGTTTCTTATTTGGAAAATACTGGGTAGGTGCTATACAACGTAGAATAACTCGAGAGCACTAATACTAGTATCATCATCACCTTCATCAGGATCTATAGCCTGAATGCGAGTGAGAAGGGCCTTGGTGATTGTATCTTCGTAGACACTGGCAGTGTATTGAGACAGAGTAAAAATGGGTGGGTTGTCGTTCACATCAGCCACTGCTAGCTGCACCTCAGCACGGCACCACCGCCCACCACCATCAGTTGCCTGAGCAACCAGTTGGTAATTCGGTGTCACCTCATAGTCCAGAGTTATTGATGACTTGATCTCACCTGGACAGGTGAAAAAAAATTATATAACATTAAGATATTGGGGGGGGGGGGGGGGGGGTTGGGGGGGCGGGGGGGGCACACAGTATGTCCAACAAACTATTAATGTGAAAGCAGTAAAATAATCAGTTGACCAGGCTAATTTCTTTCAGCATTTCACTCGAGACTGAATTTTTCTTATCTATGAATATCCAAGTAAAAGCAAACTTTACAGGCATGATTACATGTTTACACTATATCCATACCAGTGTCTGGGTCCATGCTGAAATCTTGGGATCCAGAACCATGTAGTGAGTACTGGATCCGACCACTGATGCCCACATCTGCATCTGTTGCTCCAACCGTCAGCAGCACACTGTTGATCGGGAGGTCCTCTCTAATGTAGGCAGTGTACATTGCCTTCAAACAGACATGCACATGTACACACACATACACAAACACAGACACGTATATACACACATGTAAAAAAAAAAGGCAGTGGATTTTAAGTGACAATGAAAACTTTCAATTATATCTACGACTTATGTAAGGCTAATTACCAAATTACAGAGATTTTTCTCACAGTTTTTCCTTTGGTTAAATTTAAAAGAACAATACATTCAATAATAACCTGTTCACAAATGGGGCTGTTGTCATTGGTGTCGGTCACTGTCACCTCCACTACTGTCTGGGAAACAAAAAGTCCATCGCTAGCAGTTATGTTGATGATGTAGAGGTTGCGCTCCTCCCTATCCAGTGGACCCTTCACATACATCTTCCATTCACCCTGAACCAGACCAAGTGCAAATACACCACGATAATTCCCATCTATGCAAAACACAGTCAGAAATGAAAGGAGACAAGTTCATAGAAGAGGCCTGCATCAAAATATTCCAAACATACTGCCAGTGTAGAAAAGGTTATGTTAAGAAAACAATTAAACAAACAAAAGAGAAAAAATGTTAAAGCAAAAGTACAAGGGCGTTGAAATCTAGTCTAATGCTAGTTTCTGCTGGAACCACCAAGCACATTTTGGGGATCCCTAGCGTGTGCTATAATCCTGGAATTTTGTTTTTGGTCAAGAAAGCTTGCCATATATCTATTAGACTTGTTCTCATATGCACACTTTTTTTCCATCAAATTAAAATGTTTTTTTTGCTTGTTTCTTTCTCTATTATTTTCATTAAAATTATTATTAAAGCTGCCGTCGGCAGATTTTCAAAATTCCGAGTCTAAAGTCGGAAAATTCGAACTGATACAACTTTCAGGTCCCTCCCCCAACCTCTACCAAGCTCCAAACCGCCCCCCAAACCCCTCCCCCTCTGTGGACGAGGTTGTGCATGTGAGTTCACACCAGTGTGCGCGCACACAAGGGGCAGACTCACACGCTCAGCATGGAAGACATGGTTGGTGACTGTTGTGTGTAGGCAGTTGTTGGCAAAGGTGGAATGGGAAGATTTGGGTTTTTCGGCTGCTGCGCCATTTTCGCTAAGAAGCCGATATCAATCCGGTCTCTGACTGGGAGAACTTTCGTGTGCGTGAATGGGGGGAGGGGGGCGGGCTCGACAGCAGCGTGTGCACAAGCTGTGATTGACAGGTAGCGATTCCTCCCCCCGAACGTGATTGGTTAAAAACAGCCGGGAGCACTCGGTTTTAGCAAGCATGATTACAGGCTTTAGAGGGAGCTACAGAATTCAGGATTTTTACTAAACAGCCTATTTAATATTCTACTTCCATGACAGTTCAAGCTAATATGACTAAAAAAAAGTTGCAGACGGCACCTTTAACAATTTTCTATATTATGATCAATATTACTATCAGTAGTACTATTTTCATTCAATTTTTTATTCATCCTCTATAGAACATCTATAGCAGTCTAATACAAATGCACATGAAAAAGACCGGCACACACACATATTCTGTGAATAAATATACTCATACTGGACCAATACAACCTAATGCACCTGACAAAGATTACCTCTTGAAGTGTTTCCAATCTCGATATTATTTATATTATATTATATTATATTATATTATATTATATTTAACATCTTGTCTTGAAGTCTTTTGTGGCATCTTTTTGTGTCCCGTCCCTGGGAAAAAAGGCCTCTTGATACCTACCCTTGCATTGAGACCATTTCTGAAGAGGCTTCAGGGTTTGACTGAAGGACCACATACAGCTCTTAAATCCTGAATCAGTTTTTTACTTAAGATCAGTCTCAGATCAGTGTGGTGTGTGAATGTGTTCAAATAAGCATGTTCCAGAACTGTGCTCGTATTTTTACTTAGTTTTGTCTGAAACGCTTAAACTCAGAGCAGTGTAGTTTTTGCCCATGTCATGGAACAGTGGGTTTTCACTCTACACACAGCCAGCAAAGACCCTCTTTTCAGCTGACCAAGCCAAGCCGAGTACAGCTGAGAGTCCACTGAGATGATCCAGAGTTAGCTTGAGTGCTAACTCTAACAGGACCAGAGGAAGTGACCAGAATCCTTCTTCTTGACAGCACAAGGGATTCACACCAAAGATTGAACCTTGACTGGACAGAGGACCGTTTCCAGTCCTTTTCTTCAAGGACTGAACATTTTCCAAAGACTGTAGTAACAATAAGCATTGACATCGGTTCCACATGGCTAAGCATAGGACATCCTTTGTTTTGAAAGTACATCGCATTGATTTGTTTTCTCTAAGATTTAATTGTGATAATGTTCACAAAGTAAGGTTCATTTTAATAGAGTTGATGTTAGATGTGATCTTGCATGCAAACTCACCATCTTCCTTTGTTTAACCTGGCACCTTTAAACATAAGTCACACATTAACCCTCAAAGTCTTTGTTAACCAGAACTGGACACCGGACACTGGACAGGGATTTGAACATCGCGCCCTGCACGGTCTATTCTGTCGTATATAATTTTGCCATTCACTTTCACATGCTGGAAACATGCATACACAGACAAAGAGACCAGAAATGTCCAGGTAACACTTGGGCTGCCCAACCCCATTGATGTTGCTTCTCTGGCTAACAGACTATGACTTACTGAACACATAATCACAGCTGCCATCTTGTGCCCTCTCCATCACATAATCACAGCTGCCTTTTTGTCTCAGTGTCCTCCCCTCTTCTCCACACACATACACCTACAGACTAATGGTCTTTCTCCCATTCCTTGTTTATCTTGTATATAGGATTAGCTTAGTAGACAATAGTGTTTATCAATGAAAGTACTATTTATTTGATGATTGTTCCAACTTGGATAAATAAATAATAAGTTGTTTTTGATCATCGTGTATGTTTTACTGTGAGAACTGCTGGTTGCGAATGTCAGTGCTGGGATTCATAACCATCATTTATGCTCTGTATGTGTCATACATGTCCCAGATTGACACATATAGACCAACATATTTTGAGACTGATAGTGGGTTATAATAATAATAATAACAATGGACAATATGATTGTGATTCTGATATTCTTCTCTATAGGATTTTAAGACATAATAGAACTCCTGGAAGTTCTTGTCTGTCGTTCTTGTCTGTCATTATGTTGTGATTGCTGTACATTGAGGTTTTAAACTAAAGTGTAGAGATAACTATAAAGTCTTTGACCAAAGTGAAACTACTAAATACTCTTATAATGACTAATTAACTTTATCAATCCAATATCAGCAATGTAAAAGAGATTTCCTGGGAAATCAATAATATAAAAACAAATAGCATGCAGTTTGTTTTACTTTAACTGCAAAGATTCAATGTGTAGTAGGCCAACTTTTCAATCGATTAAAACCTGATAGAATGATATTGAATCAACATTATGATATGGTTGAATTAAAACGTCAACTGGTTCATCATCAACATCTAAAGGTAATCCACGAATCAACTGACAGATGATTGTTGAATTATTGATTTCCTGTTAGATAATTGGAGCAAAAATGGGTTGAGAAAACCTTCCACCAGCCAGTTTGAGCTTCACTATGAATCCATTACTATATTGAGACAATATATGTATATATAATATATATATATTATAATTTCTGTGACTGGTGCGCCGTAAGCGATGGTCGCACTGACGATGGCTCCGTCAACAGCGTTAAGTTATTTGTTTATTTATATATGTATAGTCTCTTCTTTTGTAAATATGGCACTGTCGCTCATTCACTATGACCGACAAGCACTTTTGGCGATCCGTTCACTACTGGATACGGACTTTTTAAACACTCCACAGTGCGCGAGCTGGGATCCCTTTGTCCTGCCGTTCCTACCTGGACGCCGGAGAAGAAGAAAGAAAAGAGGAAAACGGGCCGGTATTCTCTGCAGATCCCGATCGCACCGCAACAACCCGCCACTCCCGAGCATTTTGCTGGCCAATGTTCAATCCCTGGACAATAAATTGGACGAACTACACGCAAGGATCTCCTTTCAGCGTGATATTTCCAGCTGCTGTGTGCTGGCGTTCACAGAAACATGGCTGGATTCTTCGGTGCCGGATTGCGCCGTCTCCCCGACTGGATTTACTACCTTTCGTCAGGACAGGACGTCGGAATCAGGCAAAAGCAGAGGTGGGGGTGTGTGTATTATGGTTAATTCACGCTGGAGTACGGATGTAGCAGTTTTAACAACACACTGCTCACCAGATCTGGAGCTATTGACTGTAAAAGCGCGCCCTTTCTACCTCCCACGAGAATTCAGCTGCGCCATCATAACAGCTGTTTACATACCCCCCCTGGCGGACAAAGGCAGCGCGCTTGAGGACCTGCATAGGATTATAACTGGACTTGAGAATGCTCATCCTGAGGCAGCTTTTATTGTGGTAGGCGACTACAATAGAGCTATGATGAGGAAAGTTTTGCCTAAATATCACCAGCACATTAACTTTCCAACTCGCGGTGACCAGACTCTCGACCATTGTTACTCCCTACTGCGGGGCAGCTACAAACCCCTCCCCCGCCCTGCCTTTGGAAAGTCAGACCACATTTCCATACTGCTTCTCCCCGCCTATAGACAACGCCTCAAACAAGAGAAACCGGTTACTCGAGTAGTTCAACGCTGGAGTGAAGAATCGACCTCCATCCTCCAGGACTGCTTTGAGACTACAGACTGGCAGATGTTCTGTGATGCAGCCGATGGAGACATCGACGAATATACAGACTCTGTCTCTGCCTACATCTCCAAGTGCATTGATGATGTCGTTCCGAAGGTCACCGTCAGGTGTTTTCCCCAACCAGAAACCCTGGGTAAACGGCAAAGTACGTGCCAAACTTCTGGCACGGTCGTCTGCCTACAGCTCAGGAGACCTGGAGGCCTTGAGGAGATCCAGATACGACCTCCAGAAGACCATCAGAGATGCCAAAAGAGCCTACAGGGACAAGCTGGAGTCTGTCTACCACAACCCTGACCCCAGACGCATGTGGAATGGACTACGCACCATCACAGGCTACAGAGGAAGGAATAGCAGTGATGCCCCGCCCGCCGCCTCTCTCCCAGACGAGCTCAACACCTTCTACGCTCGGTTTGAGGCGAGCAACGACACCCCTGCAGTGAGGCTAGCTGAGGACCAGGACGACCGCACTCTGACCCTGTCCACGACCGACGTGAGGAGAGCCTTCAAAAGAGTTAACCCACAGAAGGCAGCAGGGCCGGATGGCATCCCAGGCCGAGTCCTCAGAGCGTGCGCCGACCAGCTAGGGGGGGTATTCACCTCCATCTTCAACCTCTCCCTGAGTCTGTCTGTGGTTCCCACCAGCTTCAAACAGACCACCATTGTTCCTGTCCCCAAGCAACCCTCCATCTCCTGCCTGAATGACTACCGTCCTGTAGCACTGACCTCTACCATCATGAAGTGCTTCGAGCGGCTAGTCAGGACACACATCTGCTCCTCCCTCCCCGACACCCTGGACCCTCTTCAATTCGCCTACAGGCGAAACAGATCAACTGATGACGCCATCGCACTGACGGTGCACACCGCCCTCTCCCACTTGGATAAAGTGGGCACATACGTGAGGATGCTGTTTGTGGATTATAGCTCTGCATTCAACACGATTGTGCCTGCCAAGCTCGTCCCCAAGCTCAAGATCCTGGGTCTTAACAACTCCATCTGCAACTGGATCCTGAACTTCCTGACGGGCAGGCCCCAAGTGGTGAGAATGGGGAACCTCACCTCCTCCGAACTTACCCTGAGCACTGGAGCCCCCCAAGGCTGTGTGCTCAGCCCCCTCCTCTACACCCTGTTCACACATGACTGTGTGGCCACTTTAAGCTCCAACGTCATCATCAAATTTGCTGATGACACCACCGTCCTGGGTCTCATCTCCAACAACGACGAGACTGCCTACAGGGAGGAGGTCAGTACCTTCGCTACCTGGTGCCAAGAGAACAACCTCTCTCTAAACGTCAGCAAGACGAAGGAGATGATTGTGGACTCCAGGAAACAGCAGGAGGGGCACGCCCCAATTCACATCAACGGGGCTGAGGTGGAGAGGGTTTCCCACTTCAAATTCCTCGGTGTGCACATCAGCGATGACCTAACCTGGAGTAGACATTCTGACATGACAGTGAAAACTGCCCAGAAGCGCCTTTATTTCCTGAGGAGACTCAAGAAGTTTGGCATGTCTACAAAAACCCTCACTAACTTTTATAGATGCACCATCGAGAGCATCCTCTCTGGCTGCATCACTGCATGGTTCGGCAGCTGCTCTGCTGAAAACCGTAAGGCCCTCCAGAGGGTGGTGAAGACAGCTGAGCGCATCACCAGCTCCTCCCTCCCCCCCGTGCAAGGCATCTACCACACAAGATGCCTGAGAAAAGCACGGAAAATCACCAAGGACCATAGCCACCCCTCATATGGACTGTTCAACCTTCTGCCATCTGGTAGACGCTACCGGAGCATCCGGGCTCGGACTAGCAGACTAAAGAACAGTTTCTTCCCCCAGGCCATCAGGCTACTCAACCAGTAACTCATTGGCACTCAGCCACTTTAGTTATGTACATATTCTCACATGTGTATATATATATATATAGTTGCACATTTCACTTTTTTTTTTTATGCACAGTTATACTTGTTTTGTCTTTTTTATGCACAATTTTTCTACTTATCTTTATTTAATGCTGTTGGCGACGCCTTGTCACCAAGAATTTCAATGCACAGCATGACCCAGTGTCTCTCTGTACAAATGACAATAAATCTTGAATCTTGAATCTTGAATCTTAATCCTTATAATGGGGGTAGTCATCTTTTTTTTAAATATAAATTCACTGCAAAATGATCCAGCCTTAGAGGCGGTTTTGCAAGAAGGGCAATAAAACTAAATGTATTAGTGTATGTATTCATATTGACATTTAAAGTGTATTGGTGAATTCGCATATCAACTTATGCACAGTGTAACGTAGAAAAACAACACACAGCAGATGTTATAAAAAATATATGGACATAGTACCTATGACAGGAGCATTAAATAGACATCAATGCTCTACATAAATAATCCTCTCAAAAAGTTATCAAATAAAGTTAACCTTTTACTTTCTTGTCAGCAGTTGTCAGATACCTTTGGATATGGTCCAAATTGTAGTTATTTCTCAAATTTGTCAACTAGTGGCTGTTTGTGAAGATCCAGTTGCAGTCACTGAATGTTGCATGAATAACAACACCCTTTTATGATGTTGTTTTGTCAACATACTGTTAATTGTTTTATCATTAGACTCCAACAAATACATCGGTATGTTAACATTTCATTAACAGATGTTTACATTTATACTCACCAGTGATGTGGTAGGTGACATGTCTGTTAACAGCAGAGCCGTCATCATCCCGTGTGTTCAGCACAGCCACCACTTGACCAGGGGGGTCACTCTCCTTAACTGAACTAAAGTAGAGGTTCTTCATGAACCTAGGGGGGTTGTCGTTGATGTCTGACACTGCCACTGTCACAGTGGTGGTACTGGAAAGAGACAGGGTCTCGCCAAGGTCTGAGGCCACTACTGTAAACATGTAGGATGGATTGGTTTCGTGGTCAAGAGCCTTGCGTGTGGATATCCAGCCAGTGTTACTGTCAATACTAAAGGTACTAGTCAATGTATTTGAATTCCCTTCTGACTGGATTAATGTCCCAAATCTATATTTTATGTGGCCATTGACTCCTGAGTCTGGGTCACGTGCTTGGACTTGAATGATTCTGGTTCCAACGGTCATTCCTTCCATAACAGTAGTAAAATAAGAGCTGGCCTCAAAGGTTGGTTTGTTATCATTTAGGTCCAAAACTTTTACTTCAACGTTGACATTAGTCACAGAATCTAGCTTGGTATGTTGTCCTATGGCAGTGACTTTGAAGTAAAATCTTTCAATCACCTCATGGTCCAAGGGTTTATCAAGTTTAATCACTCCTGTATGATTCTCCACCAAAAACACCCTATCTTGGTTGTTTTCTCCAGTGTTTCCATTAACCATGGAAAAAGTAGTTGAGAGTGAGGTATTTTCAGGAGGAATGATGAGCTGAACCATTCCTATGACTGAGCCTATGGGTGTATTCTCTGGTATGGTAAACAAGTAATGATGCTGGCTGAAGAAAGGAATGTAAGCATCAGGAGAAAGAACATGGATATGGACAGGCACTAAAGAGTGTTGAACTGGAGTTCCTCCATCCACAGCCTTCACAAAAAAAGATAATACAGAGTTCTTCAAGTGGCTAAAGCTGCCTTTTGTGACCATCCAACCACTGTCTGGGTCTACCTCCAAAATATCTGCCACAGGGACATGCGCCTCACTATAAAGTGAATATCTTACTTTTGCGTTTGTGCCATCATCAGGATCATAAGCCTGAATCTGTGTCACCAAAAAACCTTTAGCCACATCATGTTTTAGTGAAGCTTGATACTCTGTGGCAATAAAGCGAGGTGCATTATCATTGTCATCTAAGAGATTAAGTTGTATTGCGCAATAAGAAAAACGGCCACCTGAATCCTGAGCTGCCACCGTAATAACAATGTCCTTGGTGGCTCGATCTTCACGATCCAGCTTTTCTAATGTGCTGATGTGACCACTTGCATCAATGCTAAATTTGTCATTGCTCACATCATTAAGAAAGGAATAAATGATTTGGCCAAACACTCCAGGATCTGCATCTGTTGCCTTCACCTGCAATTTGGCAAAAAAAATGTTGTCAATAGAGTTACATATAAACTATCCTTATTCAAAGACTATATACAAAAAGAAATAATGTTGAACATCAAAAGTACTTACCTGTATCACCTTGGTTCCGACAGCAGCATTCTCTCTTAATTCTGCCTCATACAAATCCATTTCGAACACTGGACTATGCAGGTTGGCCCCCAACACTTTAACATGAACTTGTGCAGTGCTGGTGAACACTCCATCGGACACTGAAACATTGAGGGTGTAGGCAGGCTCCAATCTTTGCTTACGGTGGCCAGATAATGTGATAATTCCTGTATTTTTTTTCATCACAAAATTCATTCTTTCATTTCCTGACAAAATGTTGTACTCCAAATTGTCAAAATCTGAACTGTCAGCATCTGAGGCTTGGACACAGGTTATAAAGTGACCCCGTGGTGCTAATTCACTTACATATGCCTCATAGAGCAGCTGGTTAAAGACTGGAGGATTGTCATTTATATCATTCAACATGACAGTCACTGACACTTCATTACTCAATGCTGGGAAACCATTATCAGTGGCTCTGACAATAAAGTCATAATTCTGGGCAAGCTCATGGTCAAGCATACGTGCTGTGAGAATTAATCCACTGCTACTATCAATGTGAAAATAGTCTGTTCTGTTATGTACATATGAGAATATTTGGTAGTGAACAACATTGTTTTTCTCTGAATCTTTGTCTGTGGCAGTGATTTGAAGTACTGCTGTTCCAATGACAGTTGTTTCAGACAAAACTACACTGTAGGACATCTTCTTGAAAATAGGTGGGTTATCATTTATATCCTGGACAAACACATCTACATCAACCTCAGCATGGGCACCAGTCAAACAGTCTGTGGCTCTGATGGTAAGATGGTAAGATGATCTTGCTTCATAGTCCAAAGAGTGGATGACGCTTATGACTCCAGTATCAAACCCAATATCAAACTGAAGAGATGGATCCCCTTCAACAATCGTGTAAATTATGTTTTGATTTTCAGGACTAGTAGCATTAATGCAGAGGATAGGTGTGTGCACATCTACATCCTCATTCACAGAAACGGAATAAAAGGATTTCCGAAAGACAGGCATGGCTTTGTTGACTACAGTGATGGGAAACTCTATAGTTGATGAAAGGGGATGATAACCACCATCTCTTGCATATATCAAAAGTTGATATTCCACATTGGACAAGTCAGGGTCAAAAGTTCTCTTGAGACTAAGACTTCCTGTCTGCTGATTAATCTCAAAGTGATCGTGGTCATCCCTTAGACAGTAAGACACCACTCCATTGATGCCTTTGTCCCCGTCCACTGCAAGGACCCTGAAAATCGGTGATCCTGGTTCAGCATCTACTTGAACAGCTGCATAATAAGGGAGTCCAATAAACACAGGGGTATTGTCATTTATGTCCTCAACTTGAACTTTAACCACAGCTCTGGCCACGTGGAGATCATCGTGCTCCCTTCTTGCTTCAACTATCAGTTTATAGAATTCTTGCTCTTCACGGTCAAAGGGTATGCCTGTGGTCTGGATAACACCAGATGTTGGACGAATTCTGAATTGTGTACCAGCATTCAGCAGTGCGTACTTCAGTGGCTCATTGAGATGGTTGCCAACAGCATTGACCACAGCCACATCAGTGATATTTGATACATTCTCTATAACAGATGAAAGATAGATGCTATGAGTAAAGCTGAGATCAGAGTCCTGAGCTTCTTGGACAAGTATTGTTACTAAGACAGTACTGGAGAATTTTCCATCTGAAACTCTGACACTAAAGTGAAAAAGCTCTTGGGAGAAGTTGCTGTTTTTAACTACAATAACTCCACTGGAGGGCTTAATGGCAAAGTTCTCCAGTACACCATCATTCAGACAGTATGTTAGTTCTGTAGGGACACATTTGTCAGGGTCTATGGCTGACACCTGTAATGCTTCAACACCTACATAAGTGGGAAGTAGCAAGACTGTTTCGTAGGCATTCTGGGTAAAGTAAGGTGGGGAATCATTTGAATCAGTCACTTGTATTGTGACCTCAGTTGGACTGTCTGCTGTCAACTGTGGCATACCTTTGTCCCTCACATGAACATGGAAACGGAAAGTCGAAAATGTTTCGTGGTCTAGAATTGCAATAGTTCTAATGGAGCCAGTTCCTAAGTCCACGGTAAAGAACATTTTTGCAGTGTCCTCAACAATCTCATAGACCAAAATAGCATTTTGGTTGTGGTCAGCATCAGTGGCCCTGATTACCAGAGGTAAATTATCTGAGTTCAAGACCACACTGTTGATTGGTGCAATCTCACTAATGCTGCCATGATAATGGCTCTGTTGGAACACTGGTGGATTATCATTCTCATCTACTATATGAATTAACACAGTAGTAGTGGAGGTCATACCAGCCATGTTAGCAGCCTGGACCATCAGGGTGTAAGATGCTGTGGTCTCATAGTCTAGAGGCTTTTGAGTAGTAATGACTCCACTATATTGATTTATTTGAAAAGCACGTTTGTCATTGCCCAGCATGATGTCATAAGTGAGGGTAGACTGGCTGACAGCACTAACTGTGGTGACAAAGGTCCCAACCATTGCATTTTCTGTGATCTCAGTCTGATACACAGGCTGAGAAAACTTTGGACCGGCATTGTCAGATAGAGTGACAGCAATGCACACAATTGTGGTGGTGGACAATGGAGGGGTGCCGTGGTCAGTGACTCTCACAGTAACAACATAGTGGCCTATGCTGGACAAGTCTAGGTGATGTGCTACACTGATGATACCCAAAACTGGCTCAATTTGGAATGCATTTCCAGTGTTTCCTGTTGGAGAGTTAGAAAAAAATTACGAAAAATATTAGCAATGTAAAGTCAATTTAAACACATAGGAGCAGGCATTAGCCTGTCTGAAGTGCCTACCTGCTTCAATTGAGTAGTGCAGCTCTGCATTTTTGCCTTTGTCTTTGTCCAAAGCAGCAACCTGGACTACAGCTGATCCCACAGCTGCTGACTCATAAACTAAGCCTTCATACAGAGCACGGGTAAAAATGGGTACGTGATCATTTATATCTTCCACTTCTATGAGTACACGAGCCACATTTTTTCTGCATGGATACTCTTGGTCTTTCACCTGTAAACAGAAAAAAAAAAAACTGAATAGAATTAATACCAAACAAAGAAACTATTCTCAGTAATTGTGTATTGTTATCATAATCATTGTGCTATATAGCAACTGCAGCTCTCGTGATTTCGTGATAATTAAATTTTGATATGTGTGTGTTTCCTCCTGAGTTTGGTTCTATTATCAATTTGTAATGTAGATAACTCAATTGCTGATTGATGACTTCAGGTAAAACAAGGATACAAAATTGAAAATATGTATACATGTAGATATATATCTACATATTTATGTATACATATGTCACCCCCTTCAAGTCAGCCTTTAATGGGATCCCATAATGTACTGCCTTTATAAATTGTGAAAATTTTAAATAAATGTAACGGAAATAAATCTGTAATGAAATAAGATTAAAAAAACTTAATCCAAAAGTAAAACAAAAAAAATTTCAATATGTAATCTTTTTAAATTAGTAATTAATAGTATAATAAATAACGGCCATTAATTTGGAATGATTTATCATAAGCAACTTATGGCTAATGATGTTTTTTTTAGTTTCTTTGAGTCATTGACTCTGATACTGTTGTTTCAACACATCGCTGCAAAGCAGATAGCACTCTTCATTACAGAAATATTGTAAAAAAAAAAGCAACATCTCAGTGTAGAAACTTAAGGACCTAAGTCCCCTTAAGAACTACTGTCTGCTCTGTTCTTTCTTGTAGCCCCAGTCTATTATATTGTTCAGGTAAATTTCCAGATATTTGTTGTCCTTCACTAAACTTAGTTTTATCTTCTATAATGGAAATGTTGTTTGGCTTATTAATAGTTCTCACAAAATTCACAACAATTTATTTTGTTTGTGTTCAAGATTAGGAGATTGTTCACACACCATGCCACAAAGTGCTGACCACTTCTCTGTACTCAGGTTCTTGTCCATCACTGATACCCCGCACTACTGCCGAGCAGCCAGAGTATTTCTGAAGATGACAGTACTCTGAGTTGTACATCTGAAGTGTACAATGTGAAGAGAAGAAATGAGTGTCATACCCTATTTGGCCTGTGGTGCTCTTCTCAAACACACAGTTTCTCAATCTCATAAACTGTGGTCTGTTAGTGACCTACTCAATAATCCAGGTAGTTGGAGAAGCATTCATTTGTATTTTCTAAACCGTCTCACATAACAGTGCAAGCTGAATCATGTTAAAAGCACTGAAGAAATCAAAGAACACGATGCTCACTGTAATGCCAGCTTTGTCCATATGAGAGCACATGCATTAAGGGTCTTCAACCTGAACCCTGGTATGATAAGAAAAGTGTAGAATTTCCTGATAGGTGTTCACTTGCTCACTGAGGTTTGCCAACAACAGATTCTCTAGGACTTTCATGATGTGGGAGGTTTTTTTTCCACCCTCACCTAATGCATTTTTTTTTTGTGAAATCTGATGGTTTCCTTAGCAAGGCAACTTTTTGTTTTAATTGGCTTTATATCTATTAAACTAATTTGGAATTTGATTCATTAGAATTGGTTGGATTATGATTGTATGACAATTAATTGGATTGTAATTGGCTTGGACCATCAGATTCTTCTGTCTCATCTGGAAAGTTGGGTGGGCATTCAAGGTGGTGCTTTAGAGTGGTTTAGGTCCTACTTATCAGGAAGACGTTTTTGTGTCCGTGTTGGAACTCCCGAGTCCTCTCCAGCGCCTCTCACGTGTGGAGTGCCTCAAGGTTCTATTCTTGGGCCTCTTCTCTTCCCCTTCTACTTACTTCCTCTTGGATCAATTTTTGGAAATATGGTATTGTGTTCCAATACCATAATGATGATAGTCAGATTTATATGCCACTGAAGCAAGAAGTCAACACCTGACACCATTTGCAACAAACCT
Organism: Odontesthes bonariensis; assembly: GCF_027942865.1. Lineage (NCBI taxonomy): Eukaryota > Metazoa > Chordata > Actinopteri > Atheriniformes > Atherinopsidae > Odontesthes > Odontesthes bonariensis. The sequence goes on from NC_134514.1 coordinate 39,945,485, forward strand.
CGGTGTAAGGCTGGACAGAAATCTCAAATTTGATGCAGAGGTTAGTTCAGTGGTCAAGTCCAGCATTTTTCAACTGAGACAACTTACCAAAGCTAAACCGTTTCTTTCTTTGCATCACTTTGAGATTTTTATCCATGTTTTTATCACAACTCATTTAGACTACTGCAATGCACTTTATTCTGGGCAAAGTCGAGCATCACTTGCTGGTCTACAGCTGGTTTAGAATGCTGCTGCTCGGCTCCTAACTGGTACAAAAAAACGTGAGCACATTACTCCAGTTCTAGCATCACTTCACTGGCTTTCAAAGAAATTCTTCTTTTTGTTTTTAAAAGTCTTCATGGCCTTGCCCCAACGTATCTGTCTGATCTGCTTCAGCCTTACTCTCCTTCATGTTCTCTCAGGTCAGCAGATCAGTTATTGTTAGTCATCCCAAAAACAAAGAGAAAACTTAGAGGGGGCCGTGCCTTCTCAGTCACTGCCCCAAAGCTGTGGAATGAATTACCTATGCACATCAGGCAGGCTGACTCACTTAATGTTTCTTCTCTTAAAACACTTTTTTTCTCATTGGCTTTTAATTCAGTCTGAGGTGTTGACTTTTACTGTGACTTTTTATTGTTTTTTTTTTATGTTTTTTATGTTTCACTTGTATTTGTACATCACTGCTTGCTGCCACCTGCCGACAGCCGCACCTGTTATGGTGTTTGTTGCTCGGAAGCAGGGGACTGCTCGGTCTGCACTTCAGTCTGCATGGTCTGCACAGCAGGCAGTGATACGAAGGGAGAGAAAATACCACCAAGCGATTGTGAGATCTGACTTTTTCCTGGAGAACGATTTTGTGATGCAAATGTATTACTCTTTTGAACGCATATTGTTTTGAGAAGCCGACTAGCCGGACTACCTTCGTCAACGCCAAAACTCGGCTGGAACTCGGCTCACAGGACGCAGCTGGGGGTAAGTCAAATTTCATAAATGATGTTGCTAATATGGGATGTCATACAGCTTCATGTCAAAAGAGGCGAACTATCCCTTTAATGGTTTGGAAGTATGGCAGAGAGGGAAACATGACTGAAATCTCCAAAGATTGCTATTACTGAGCTGATGACATCACATGTGGCATCAGCAGCAGTGCCAGGATGGACACGATTGCTACCCTCATCTACTTGGTCTCAGAGCTTTTGGTTAGTTTAGAATAAAGTCAGTAATTTTCCTATATTTGCCTGCCTCCTTCATGTGAGCCTGCATCATGACTGTGACAAAAGAAATCTAATATTAAAGGTAAACGGGTGTCTGCCTCTTAAACCTTTTTTAGAATCTGGTTCTTTAAGAGAGGATCCTGATAACTAAAATCTCTCCATCTCATTCCACTTTTGGAAACTCTATTAACCACAACTACGGCTGCAGCCTAAAGCCTCTAGCATGGTTCCAGCGTCTGCTAGCGCGAGCGGTGTTGATGACGTCACGATTTCGTGTCCGCCATATATAGTGGCGCAAGTCGATGCGCCAGTAGTTGCAATTTTCTCCGTCACAGAGGTGGCGCTGCTACGTTAAGGTTACCACTATTCTACAACCACGAAAGTGGAGAAGAAAACAATGCCGCTGTCAAGAGCAAGAATACTGTAATTAATGATACTGCTGCAGTATTCGGATCATTTTAATTTTTTAATTCAGTTAATAGAGGTGAAGGTCTGAAGCCCCCGGCATCAACAGAGTCTCTGCCCTCTTCTTTGCCTTCACGTATCTGTCCCGTAGCTTCTTCCACACATTCTTACAGAACTCTCCCTCTTTCCCCAAAGTTCTGCCCATCTCTGTGCACCAGTTTTGGGAGTTTACGTGCTCCCTGTGCTGTTTCGTACAGGTGCCTGTACAAACGCACCTCCTCACTGAACCTGGTCTCAAATTGGTCCATCCGGTTTGTCGTTGTTGGCGCCGCCAAGTTTCAAAAATCGACTGGTGCACGACAACGCGCTGCGCCGTCTTTTCAAGGGAAGTGCCAGGCCTGAAACGTCATTTTGACGTCACGGTCCGCCACCGCCGTGACAGACGCATCAACCATGCTAGCGCCTTAAGAGCAAAGAGTGAGATCTTGAAGACAAAGAGAGCTACCAGAGCAGCCCCCACCCCCTCTTGTCCCTCCACACCGCCATCATGTTCTGTCTCTGCAGTCTGATATGTGATGTGTAGAGGGTCCGGGCTGTGAGGATTATGGTAGTTTTGACTTTTCCCAGGACAAGCTGGGACCCTGTTCATTAGAAGGTTTTAAAATTTCTGTTCGTCTTTACTTCCTGGTTCTGAAGAGTGCAGATGTGTCTCTGCTTCCTCCTGCTGCTTACTGCTTTATTCGCTTTTAAATCTTTCTACTTCTTTCCACAAGTCTTGGACATAATTTTATTCTTTTATTCTTTTTCTTTTAATTGTATATTTGTAAACGGTTTTAGCCCTCCTGTTTACAGAGAATTGGACAGAACAATGGGCCTCATGCAAGAACCGTTCGTACGCACAGATTTCTTCTTAAATCGTCCGTACGAGTGATTTAAGAGAATTTGCGCATTCACCAATCTTTTCGTATTTTGAGTTTTCTTTCAGGTATGAACAGAATTTACGAGTGATCCAGACCTGTCGTAGGAGTTTCGTAAAATAGTCCGCTGTTATTCCAATCAGTTTGCTTGACTAATGGATAGGGATGCACCGATACCACTTTTTTTCAAACCGATACGATACCGATACTTGGATCTGAGTACTTGCCGATACCGAGTACCGATGCCGATACTTCTACCACAAAAAAAATTAATAAATTGGAGGACAGGTTTGGTCTCACTAGCCCAGTGGTTCCCAAACTTTTTGTGCCCAAGGCACACCAAAGGACAAGTAAAAATCTCAAGGCACACCTATTGTGCAAAATAGTCCTTATAACACGTCTTATCATTCATATCATGTAAAATATCTGTAAATGTGCATAATTATTTACTAATGCCAAATACAATGTGACAAGACAACTATTACTCATGAAATATTTATTAACGAAATATTTCAAAAATTAATTTGAAACTTTATCAAATTAGGCTTCATCAAAGCAGCAACAGTCGTTTAAACCAGACAAGTCACAAAATTAAAAGTGAGGCAAAGGAAACTCAGCAGAAATTCAGCAGAGAACTGTCAATGCAAGGAAGCTGCATTGTCCATGGTCCTAAACTACAAATTATCAATGCAACATTTCAGCAATCAGTGAAACATGTGCGATTGTAAATATTTTGCCTACTTACAAATAAGTGAGTCGGGGCGCGCAGATTTTTTAAATCCTCGGTGGCACTGAGCAGAGGGCCACTCGCAAGTCCTGTTCAACAGAGAGCCGTGCCCTCCTGTTGTTCTTCATGTTTAACCAGAGCAGAGAACGCCAACTCACACAGGCAGGTAGCGGGGAAAAGAAGAAGGTGCTCAATCGCGTGGTGGGAGATGCTTAGGTAGTCCGATGCAGAAGAATTATCTAACTAGCAGTTAAGTTAGCATTAGCTAACTAGCAGTTAAGTTAGCATTAGCTAACTTCTCCCGACAGGACGCACTCGGGCTGAGGATTGCTGACACCCCCGGTCCAACTGAAGCCATAAGACGGTAACTTTCATGATACTGTCAGCTGACAGTTTTTTTTCCCTCTTTTCTTTCGGTGGTGGGTTGTCGGCAGTCTCTGCACTGGTGGTTGGTGGTTTGCTCCGCACAAGAAAGCGCTCTTTCTCTGTTTTCATGTTGTCCTTCAGCATCTGATGTGTCACAGTCTCATAATTCCCACCTGTGCAACTGCGTTTACAGCGAAATATGGGTTCTCTGAGGATTTTTTTTTTTTAAATAATTTTTTTAGGAATAGAGTTTTCCTCTGTATTATGAAATGAGTACATACAAAGTACTAATATAGTAAATAAGATAAAAATATTTTTGTGTATATTGCACACCAGAACTTGGACACCCTCTGATCGCGGTCTTCATGGTATCGGTTCATGGTATCTGTTAACTTTAACGAGTACGAGTACGAGTATGTTAGAACAGTATCGGCCCGATACCCGATACCAGTATCGGTATCGGTGCATCCCTACTAATGGATTGTATATTTAATTACTTTGAAGCAAACATAAATAAATATATACATTTACCCCATAATGATGCTGACATTATTCTGTTTGACTTAAATTTTGCACTAATGGAAGGTTAATTTGACTCTGTATATAACAATGTTAATGGGAAGTGTAACCAGCGGCTGTCTTGCTACTTTTGGATGCCTTAGCGCGTCAGGCTCCTGGAAGAGACCGTATAGAGACAAACGAATGACTGACATCCCGATTTAGATTCCCAAGGACTGTGCTGCTGCAAATATGCAGCTTGCTAAAGCCACAACTCCAGAGAGAAACACGCCGATCAAACCCAATTCCACCACACGTCCAGGTCCTCACCACCCTTGGATTTTTGGCCACTGGAACCTTTCAGAGGGAGATTGGAGACAGATCGAGGGTGTCCCATTTCGTGGCGAAAAGTTGCTTCTGTCGTGTTTTATTTGACATTTTGTACTGGATGTTCGTTGATATTACTCCGCCACCGCTAAGAAAATAGTGCGAGCATGAACGAACTGCCAAATAAAACACGACAGAAGCAACTTTTCGCAACGAAATTTGATATGGATTACCAGTGCACACCAGTAACCACTCCGGTGAGTTGATGATTTTGAAAACGGACGTTTATGGTGCTTTTACGGACCTTTTAGGACATCCACATGACTTGCCATTCTGAAGCAGGTTGAGAAGAATCAAAATTAGGCAAATACCGGAGACAGCAGTAAACATCAAAAAAGCGGTGAGGGGGGTTCTAAAACATTGCAGACGACTCAGAAAAGAGGCTTAATGTTGAAAATACCGCAGTTCCCCTTTAAGAAGAATAGCTCCTGTGCAGGCTGTGGAGCCTTCATGTGCCAAAGGACTAACTCAGATATTTCTACACGGGATCACAGCTGATGTGGAATCCCACACTGCAGACCTGGCTGACACACTTCCCTGGATGTGTCCAACTGACTCTGGAATATCTGGTGAGGCTCCCAAACCGGACGGTCTGACTGATATCTCCCACTGGAACAGTGTTGGTGCCAAACCAAAGTCATCAACCCCAGCCAGGACCTGGTCTCATGTTGTCCGTCGCAGAGGTAAACCCAGCACCAAAACTAAACCTCCAGCACTCACTCCGCCACCTGAAGTTCCATTGCACAATAGATACGATCCATTGACTCAAAATAGAGTGTGTGATGATGAATGTAACCCAAACATGAAGACAAACAAGAGAAATGGCCCCAAACCTCAGCCAAGGGCTAACCAGATCATCAGGAGAAGCCCAAATCCCACAACCAAGGTGAGGACTACAGACGCGATCGACACCTCCACACAAAAAGGAATAGACACCATTCTAATCGGGGACTCTATAACACAGCATGTCAGAATGGCAAAGACGGAAAATATAACTTTTTCTGATACATCAGTCAGGGAACTGATAGATATTTTGCCGACCATTCTGTCTACTCATCCAGATGGCACGAGGATCATTGTCCACACAGGGTCTTTAGATATTCTGAGAAGGAAGACTGGCTCTGAGATCCTGAAGAAGGATTTTTCTCTGCTGTTGGAGAGACTGTGTCACTATGGAGCACACCGGGTCTCCATTTCAGGCCCCATTCCTACTGTTGGTAAAGGAATTGAACTTTTCAGCAGACTTCTTGGCCTAAACACATGGTTGTCAAATGCATGCATCGCCCATGGGATTAAGTTCATTGATAACTTTAATATCTTTTGGAACTGTAAGGAGCGTTTCAGACCTGATGGCGTGTATCCCAATGGAACTGGATGCAGATTACTTGGTGCACATTTACGTCATGCTGTTGGGACGGCAAACCCAAACATGACTGTACAGATTAGACTGAAGGACACAGCAGCGAGGCAAACAACCCCCAGCCCTCCCCCTCACCAGACCCTTTACTCCACATCACCCAAGGTCTCAAAAGGATGTCTCTATCCCAGCCAGGACTCCAGCGACCACCATCAACCGAGAAACGCAGGGCACCCCCTCCTCCTCCTCTGACATCATCTGTCCTGGCAGAGCAGGACACAAGGGGATGTGCAGGATGTTCAGGGAGCAGCAGAACATCCAGAGTTCAAAACAAAGATGACATGCCATGATGTGTTCAGGGTCCCTGCTATAGAAGTCTCATTAGTGACAGCTGTTCTGAGAACAAGCTGGGACCCAATAGGATTCCTGTATTAGTTAGTAAAAGAAGGAATTGAAAACAGTCAGCCTGCTGGGTGAATCTATCTAATCTGTTAACGGTACCACGTACAACTCAGAATACATCAGAGACCAGTGTAAACTCCACAAAGCTAGCATTACTTAATATTAGATCTCTGTCCAATAAGTCACTGTTAGTTAATGACTTTTTCTGACAGAAACATGGTTAACAGAGAGCACAAGTACTACTGTTCTTAATGAAGCAGCACCCCCAAACTTTAGTTTTATGGATAAATGCCGAAATGGGAGGAAAGGTGGTGGTGAAGCTGCCTTATTTAAAGATACATTCCAGTGTAAAGAGATCTCATTTGGTGAATTATTATTATCATTTGGAAGTAAACACCTGGATGAGAGAGAAATTTCTACAATTAAATGAAGACAAAACTGAGATCATTCTGTTTGGAAGCAAAGAGAAGAGGGTCAGCGTTGGTAAATATCTTGAGACTCGGGCCCTTACAATCACTGACCAAGTTGGTAACCTCGGAGTGTTGATAGACTCAGATCTGACTTTCAGCAGCCACATCAAAGCTGTCACCAAGGCAGCTTTTTACCATCTCAGAAACATCAACAGAATTAAAGGTTTCCTCTCCCAAAAAGACCAGGAGAAACTCATCCATGCATTCATCTCCAGTAGACTCCATTACTGTAATGCTCTTTTAACTGGACTTCCCAAAAAGAGCATTAAACATCTGCAGCTCATCCAGAACGCTGCTGCTAGAGTTTTAACCCGGAGTAAGAGATCTGAACACATCACACCAGTTTTAAAATCTTTACACTGGCTTCCAGTCAGTCACAGAATAGATTTTAAAAGCCTGCTGATGGTTTACAAATCCCAGAATGGTTTAGGCCCAAAATACATCTGTGATATGTTCAGAGAATATAAAGCCAGCAGAGCTCTTAGATCCAAGGACTCAGGTCAGCTGGTCCAGTCCAGACTAAACATGAAGAAGCAGCATTTAGCTGTTATGGTGCAAACAAGTGGAAGCGGTTCCGCTCCTCGCAGCAGCTGGCAGTCAGATGGCGGCGCGCACGAGTGCAGCGGCTTACGGCTCTCTAGTTTGGTGCTCAGCATGGTTGTTTTTAGTATGTGTGTGTGTTGTGTTGGAGAAATGCAAGGAAAATCATGAAGGAACTTACTTCTATAGTCATCAGGAACTCATAAACTGCGGATTACAGCTCAATGGAGTTATTACTCGGGACTTCCATCGAGCTAACGGCATCCCCACGGCTAAAGCCAGACCACCGGGCTCTCCCTGGATTGTTGTCGGCTCTGTCAAGCAGTGGAGGCGGCGGAGGGAGAGGAAGCCGAAGCGGGGCTGTAGAGCCGGATTACTTGCCCGGCTACGAAAACGACCGCACAAGCCACCGCTACCGAGCATATTTCTGTCCAACGCCAGGTCCTTTGTCAACAAAATGGACGAGATGGAACTGCTGCTGGCGAAAAACAACTTTATGCGAGACTGCTGTGTGCTGGTGATTACGGAGACCTGGCTTCACCCGGCTATCCCCGACGCTGCGGTACAGCTAGCGGGCCGCACAACCCACCGACAGGACCGTAGCGAAGAATCCGGTAAGACAAGAGGAGGAGGACTGTGTGTATATGTGCATGACACCTGGGGTTCGAACAGCAGGATTATACACAGCCATTGCTCTCCCAACATCGAGGCTATGTCAGTTATGTGCAGACCGTTTTACCTACCGAGGGAACTGACTGTTGTTATTGTCACGGCTGTATACATACCCCCAGATGCTAACGTTAGCTCGGCGCTAGCTCACCTGCACTCCACCATAAACAGACAGCTGCAGGCTCATCCTGATGGCGTCCACATCATAGCTGAAGACTTCAACCAGGCACGCTTAGGGACTATACCACCAGAATTCACCCAGTATGTGAAATGTGCCACCAGAGGTCAGAACACATTAGATCACATTTATTCAAACATTAAGAAGGGATATAAAGCAGTTCCCTCCCCACACTTAGGACTGTCAGACCACATTTCACTGCTTATCATCCCAGCATATACACCCTCCAGGAAGAGAGCTAGGCCTGTTGTAAAGACTGTTAAAACCTGGCCGGAGGGGGCTCTAGCACAGCTACAAGACTGCTTTGAGCACACTGTGTGGGACATATTTGCACAACCAGACCTGGATGAGTACACCCAAACTGTGCTGTTCTACATTACAGCTTGTGTGGACACAGTCACTGTGAACAAGGTAGTCAGGGTTTTTCCAAACCAGAAACCATGGATGAACAAGACAGTACAGACTCTTCTCAAAGCCCGCGATGCAGCATTTAGATCTGGGGACACAGTCAGGTACAGTTCAGCCAGAGCTGACCTGAAAAGGGCCATCAGGGAGGCGAAACAGGACTATAAGGAAAAGATAGAGGACCACTTTACAGACAACGACCCAAGGCGAGCATGGCAGGGAATAAAGACCATCACTAACTACAAAGGCAGCAACTCCACGCTCTCCAACACCGATGCCTCGCTTGCAGAGGAACTGAACTGTTTCTTTGCTCGCTTCGAGGTCAAGAGTCCAACATCGGGTGCGCTGCCCTCACCTGCTCCCAGTACCTACTCACTCATAGTACAGGAGGATGATGTAAGGAGGGTGCTTAGGTCAGTGAACCCAAGGAAGGCTGCCGGCCCAGATGAAGTACCTGGGAAGGTGCTCAAGGGATGCGCCGATCAGCTTACGGCTGTCTTCACCAACATCTTCAATCGGTCCCTTGCCCAAGCCGCCATTCCATCCTGCCTGAAGACATCCACCATCATCCCGGTTCCGAAAAAGCCCTCGCCCAGCAGTCTGAATGACTATAGACCAGTTGCACTCACACCTGTTATTATGAAGTGCTTTGAGAGGCTGGTATTAAAGCACATCAAAACCAGTCTCCCATTGACCCTGGATCCGCATCAGTTTGCCTACCGAGGGAACAGGTCGACGGACAATGCCATCTCCATAGCTCTTCATACAGCCCTAAGCCATCAAGAGCACAGTGGTACATATGTGAGGATACCCTTTGTAGATTATAGCTCAGCATTTAACACAATTATCCCTGACATCCTCATCAGGAAGCTGTCTGACCTAGGCCTCTCCTCTCATATCTGCCGCTGGATTATGGACTTCTTAACCAACAGGCCCCAACATGTGAAGCTCGGCCCCCACAACTCCTCCACCCTCACTCTTAGCACCGGCTCCCCTCAGGGCTGTGTGTTGAGTCCCCTGCTGTACTCATTGTACACCCATGACTGTAAGCCATCCTACCCCAGCAACACCATCATAAAGTTTGCAGACGACACCACACTGGTTGGACTTATTACAGGAGGAGTCGAAGCGGCCTACAGATCTGAGGTCCAAAGACTAGTTACATGGTGCACAGAAAACAACTTGTCTCTCAATGCTGGGAAAACCAAAGAACTGATCATAGACTTCAGAAAGTGCAGAGCCGATCCCCTCCCTCTTTTTATCAAGGGGCACCCTGTGGAGAGGGTACACAGTTTTAAATTCTTGGGAACCCGGATCTCACTTGGACGGACAACACCACAGCAGTGGTAAAGAAGGCACAACAGCGCCTGCACTTTCTCAGACTTCTTAAAAAAAACAACTTGTCTAAGAAGCTGATGGTGCTCTTCTACCGCTCCACTATAGAGAGCGTCCTGATGTACTGTGTGTCTGTATGGTACGCTGGATGCTCTGCAGCAGACAGAAAACGTATACAGCGAGTAATCAACACAACACAGAAGATCATTGGTTGTCCTCTACCCTCACTAGTGGAAACTGCCAACTCAAGACTGATCTCAAAAGCCCAAAAAATCACAAAGGACTGTTCTCACCCAGGTCACACACTGTTTGAACTCATGCCCTCAGGGAGACGTTATAGATGTCTAAAAGCAAGAACTAGCAGGTTTAGGAATAGCTTCTTTCTTAAGGCAACAACACTTTTAAATGAAGCTAAACTTTTTTAACTTTTTAAGTTTTTAATGATGCAGATTGCACAGATGTTACTTAGCACCTTGCACTTTATGCTCATCAGATCTATCTAGTCATCTATTTATTATCATTATCACATGCTTTTATTCTTATCAAACATGCTGCTGTTGCTATGACAAAAATGGGGGATATTTGCAATGTTTGCATGTGGATGTGGATGTGTGTGTGTCTGTGTGTATGTATGGATTGTAAAGATGGACTTTTTAAGTGTATATGTGTTGACGCACTTTACTAGAGTGGCTCTATGAAATCTCATTGTACTAAATTCAATGACAATAAAGGCATTCAATTCAATTCAATTCAATTCAACAAACTGCCAGTTTGAAACTGCCAAACTTTCACCAAATGGAGACATTTTTAAATCCAGGTTAAAAACATTTCTTTTCTCATGTGTCTATGCATGAAATCTGCACGCTATCTTTGAATTTATCTAGACTGTTGCTTGTTTTTAAATTTGTTTAAATTATTTTATTTGTTTCTCTTTATATTCTTTAATGTATTTTTAATGCTTCTTACACTCCCTGCTGCAATGCTTTTATTTTATGTAAAGCACTTTGAACTGTTTTGTACATTAAATGTGCTATATAAATAAATTTGATTTGATTTGATTTGATCCTCTCAGGTTTCTAACGGAGGACCTAAGCTTGAGGAAGACATACAGACAATCTCTAAAAATGCAAAAGTGAGAAGGATTCCAAAACAAAGCATGTCTTACAATAACAGTGAGTATGTGCTTGGCACAGGCCTCATGGTCCAGCCTTTGAGTAGTGTAGATTGTGCCAAGTGTAGGGTGGATTCGGAACAGATGCATACTGATGAAGTCTATGGAGCTTTGCAGAGAATAGGTCAGCTGGTGATGACCATCACGATCGGATGCTGATATCTGGGCCACCTCAGTATCTGGTGGTGTGTCTTCAGAAATGGTGACCTCATAGGCTGGTTGTGAGAAGGTGGGATCGTTGTCATTGGTGTCAAGAACATTGATGTGAACCTGCAACAGATTCAGATTAAGATTTAGAATTTATTGTCATTGTAGCAGTACAACGAAATTAAAACATGAGGGATATGGAAAGGAGGACAAGAACAGAGGGAAGACGAGGTTAAAAGAGGACATCACGAACTGAAGTGTGCTGTTTCTCTCTATATGAGCACAGTAGTGTGACAGAGTAGCTTACATTTTGTAGAAATGTTCAATGCAAACATTTTACTTTACATTGAGCATACCTATTAAATATAAACTTCTTACCCACTTACCTAAAAATATGTGAACTAAAATTGTGCAAGACAGAGCTGAATTTGATTTTATCATATTATGATTTGATAACAAATACTGGATCATAATTGGTTTGCGTTTGACAACATCTTGAAAGTGCCTTGGGATGACATTTGTTTTGATATGGTATTATCTGAATAAAACAGAACTAAACTGATGTACGTGAACTGCTGATTGGGTCTCTGGTAGTTTAAATGTTCTGTCCTTGTAACTGAAGCTTTTTACGCACACAGCGTTATTAACACAGCAGTACAGGACTAAATGGTTTTTAATCTCTGAAAATCATGAATTGTCATGAAAGCCAATTTGACTGTTTACAAATGTGGTAAATTGGGTTTATAATTATATTCTTTGGTATATGCTTTTGTTTGGTCTTACAGTGTTGTTAAAAAAGCTCAAAAGGGAAAAATAAAACACTGTTAAAAAAGTACATTCTTTGTTACACTGATAATGTGGAATTCAAAACTTAGATTTGAATAACAAATTACCCCAATGTTTTTCACTTGCTCTGATGGGATTTATGCCAGAGTTTATCTCTGTTAGCATCAGAAACTATCACCAGCACAGTTTTGTCCTGATTAAGCTGTAAAAGTTTTCTACCATCCACAACTTAAAGGGGAAGTTCGTTTTTTTTAAACCTAGACCTTATTTCTGGCATAAAATACGTTCACTCACCAATAACAGTTTGGTGAAAGTCTGCGTCCTACAGACGATATTTAGATTACTTGAGATCCGCGTATATCCATATCACGGGACAAACGGGACAAAGGGCAGAGACAATACAGCCTCTAAATAAGGCATTATCTGTCTTTATTTCACCAATACTTTAAGACGAATAAATGAATGAACGTGTACTATTGCTCTGTTAGCTCAGAGCTGCCGTGTTGTTAACTGAGTTCGGAACTGTTCAGAGCTGTTAACTGTTCCGCCATATAAGAGTATTGTAAGCTGAATTTTTAACGTGAATTTTGCTGAAGTTTTGCTTGTTGCATTAATGTACATAGTGTGTATGCATGCTATTTCTTATTGAATAGTTAAATCCAAATGGAGTCAGTAAACTGGGCAGTTATATGCAGTAATGCAACTGTTAAACGATGTCCCTTCTGTATCTTTTTGTACTCAATTGTTAACCCAGGAAAATAACAATGGGCCTCATGCAACAACCGTTCGTACGCACAGATTTGTTCTTAAATCGTGCGTACGAGTGATTTAAGAGAATTTGCGCATTCACCAATCTTTTCGTATTTTACGTTTTCTTTCAGGTACGAACAGAATTTACGAGTGATCCAGACCTGTCGTAGGAGTTTCCTAAAATAGTCTGCTGTTATTCAAATCAAGTTTGCTTGACTAATGGATTGTATATTTAATTACTTTGAAGCGATCATAAATAAATATATACATTATACCCCATAATGATGCTGACATTATTCTGTTTGACTTAAATTTAGGCACTAATTGAAGGTTAATTTGACTCTGTATATAACAAGGTCAATGGGAAGCGTAACCAGCGGCCGTCTTGCTACTTTTGGATGCCTGAGCACGTCAGGCTCTTGGAAGAGAGCGTGTGCTCCGAGACCGTGTAGACAGACGAATGGCTGACATCGCGATTTAGATTGCCAAGGACTGTGCTGCTGCAAATATGCAGCTTGCTGGAGCCACACCTCCAGAGAGAAACACGCCGATCAGAACCCAGTTCCACCACACGCCCAGGTCCTCACCACCCTTGGATTTTTGGCCACTGGAACCTTTCAAAGGGAGATTGGAGACAGATCGGGGGTGTCCCAGTCCTCTGTGAGTCGTGCGCTCCCCTTGGTCATCAAAGCTCTCATCAGTTTATCACCCATGGTACATCAGATTCCCATACACCGCTGTCCAACAAGTACAAATCTCTATCAGTCTCTCTATCCTCCTGCCTGACTGGCTTTGTACAGTATGTGGACTGTCCAACACGTGGAGAAAAGAGATCTGTTCTATGCTAACGTGAAGGAGGCTTACAGGACAGTGTCTCTTCCACCACTGGGTAGATCTGATCACAGCATGGTCTATCTACAACCCACATACAGACCGTGTGTACAAAGACTTCCTGTTACTACCAGATCTTTCAGGAAGTGGTCACCAGAGGCGAGTGATGCATTGAGAGACTGCTTTGATGTCACAGACTGGGCTGTACTGCTGGAGGAAGATGAAATGGACATCGACATGGACAGGAGGGTCAGCACCATCACAGACTACATTAACTTCTGTAGGGACACTGTGATTCCAGTCAGGACTGTAAGGTGCTATCCAAATAATAAACCATGGATCACCAGTGACATCAAAGACCTCCTGAACCAGAAAAAGAGGGCGTTCCAGAATGGGGATAGAGAAAGGCGGAGGAGTGTACAACAGGAGCTTAAAAAGACATTACGTCGAGCTAAAGTGGAGTAAAAGAAAAAGGTGGAGAGACAGCTGGAGAACAATAACACCAAGGAGGTGTGGAGGGGCATGAGGACCATCACTGGATACAGACTGAAGAACTCTCAGTCTGTAGAAGGTGATGTGGACAGAGCCAACACTTTCAACCATTATTACAACAGGTTTGACAGTGTGGCTTTTTCCACCTCTGCTGCTGCTCCCTCCACCCCCACCACTACAGCTGCTTCCTCTATACTGTTTCCACTGCCCTGCTGTACTTCCACCTCAATGGCAACCTGCATCGCCAAGCCTCCTCCTCTGCCTGACTGCACCTCCACCTACACCTCTGCAGCAACTCCCACCACCTGCCCTCCTCTGTCCAGCTGCACCCCCACCCCCATCTCTATGGTTGATAGCAACATCACTCCTGTCACCATCCCTCCGCTACAACCTCTGTGTCTAACTATAGAGGAGGTTTGAGCTGAGTTCAGGAGACTTCAGTCAGGGAGGGCTTCAGGCCCAGATGGAGTCTGTCCAAGGCTTCTGAGGGACTGTGCTGGTCAACTAGCAGTACCTCTTCAGAGGCTCTTCAACATGAGCATTCAGATGGAAAAAGTCCCGGTGCTGTGGAAAACTTCTTGTCTCATACCGGTGCCCAAATTAGGGCAACCGGTGGAGCTGAATGACTACAGACCGGTGGCTCTGACATCTCATATCATGAAGAACTTGGAGAGACTCCTTGTTCGTCGCATGAGATTGCAGGTTGCTGAGGCTCTTGACCCCCTCGAGTTTGCCCACCAGAAACACATAGGAGTGGAAGACGCGATTCTGTACATGTTGCATCGGGCATATGCTTATCTGGATGTGCCTGGTTCATATGTGAGAATCATGGTCTTTGACTTCTCCAGTGCCTTCAACACCATACAGCCTCCCATACTGAAAGACAAGCTGCTCGGTATGGGTGTGGCCCCCTCCCTGACATCATGGATTATAGACTATCTGTCTGCCAGACCACAGTATGTCAGGATGGGGAAATGTGTTTCTGGAACACTGGAATGCAGTACTGGGGCTCCGCAGGGTACTGTTTTGGCCCCTTTTCTTTTCACCCTGTACACATCGGCCTTCAGGTACAACTCAGAGTCCTGCCACATTCAGAAGTATGCTGATGATACGGCTGTTGTGGCATGTGTGCATGGTGGACAGGAGAAGGAGTACAGGGACCTTGTGGAGGCCTTTACTGACTGGACCAAAAAGAACTGTTTGCTCCTGAACACCACCAAAACCAAAGAGCTGGTGGTGGACTTCAGGAGATCTAAAACTCCATACCAGTCAGTCTGCATTGATGGAGGGGAGATAGATACTGTTCAGACCTGCAAATACCTGGGGGTGGTGCTGGATAATAAACTGGAGTGGTCTGCCAACATAGAAGCAGTGTACAGGAGGGGCCAGAGCCGTCTCTTCTTCCTGAGACGGCTCAGGTCCTTCAATGTCTGCAGTGATATGATGTGCATGTTTTATCACACTATCACTGAGAGTGCACTGTTCTATGCTGCTGTCTGCTGGGGGAGTTGCACTACAGATACAAACTGTAGGCGCCTGGACAAACTGGTGAAAAAGGCTGGTTCTGTTGTAGGCAGAAGGCTGGACCCTCTCAGTGCTGTGGTGGAGCAACGGATGAGGAGGAAGTTAGATTCTGTTTTGGAGAATAATGAACATCCTCTCCACAGCATCCTGCAGGACAGAGGAGCAAAGTATTTTTCTTCTATTCTATTCTATTTTATGTAAAGAATCTCAACACCTCTTCCAGGTGGCCCTACAGGAAGTGTGGGATTTGAAACTTGAAGTATCTTCTTATGAGAAACACCTATATGCTAAGCAGAAACAAATACAGCTTTTGCAAGAACATTTAGCAGAAGCTAATGATCAACAGCAAAAACATCTTGCAGAGGACCTGGGGCCTCATGTACAAAGGGTGCATACGCACAAAAAGTGGCCTACGCTCTTTTTCACAGCAAAGTTCAGATGTATCAAGAGTGAAATGACCTTGGAAATGTGCGGTGCCTCACGCCAACTTCCTGGCTGGCGTATGGACTTTTCTACAGCTGTTGATTCTTTTGCAACTCTTAGAGGTGATATTGGGAAACTGTTAGAATAAATAAATGTGAAAACAATTAGTTCTCTGTGATGTGCACATTTGAGACACATGAACAATTAACACACCGACGTGATAACAACTGCTTTGAAGGCAATCCTCCTGAAACTGTGCGCAGACCTGCGGCCGGCGTTGGAGCGCAACACAGCGAGGAGCCATGCGCTGCCTGTACTCACAGGTGATGTGCACACTGGGGTTCCTATAGCAACCGGGGCATTCCAGAGGAAGCTGGCCAACCGATTGGGACTGTGCCAGTCGACCGTGTGGGACGGAATTATTCTGGAACTATCCCACAAATCTCAGCCAGGTTCAAATTCCCATGCAGTTGTACAGGCCAACATTAAAGCATAATTTACAGCGAGAGCTGATTTTCCTAATGTAATCGGAGCTATCGACTGCACACACATTGCTATAAAAGCGCCATCACATTATGAATTTGTATATGTCAACAGGAAACATTTTCATTATAGACAGTGACTCTGTCTATAATGAGTCACTCCCCTATTGCCAACCATCACTGCTCCTCACACCACAACAACCATCTTTTTTTTTCCAGAACCACAAGCTATCCAAGCCTCTCACCAACTGCACACCAGTCATAGCGGGGTGGGGATACAAACCCTGGTTCGGGTAGGGGTAGAAATAGAGGAGGTAAAGATAAGTAGGAATGGGATTCAAACCCTGGTTTGGGTAGAAGGTACTGAAAGTATAGAAGGTGCCAGAGGTGGAGGCAGGACAAGACACACTAGCAGATTCAGTAGACAAACTCACCTAAATAGTCCTACAATCAATAAAAATGCTACTACTGCTACTAATTCCTCCCAAGGAACAGTCAGCTCTATGAAATAGACTCTCATTCTACTCCTAGACCACAAGACTATATCAGGCCTTAGATTTGTAGAGGCTATATCCTGGGGAACAACAAGCTTATTTCCTAAATCTACCTGCATCTTCCAATCACAAGCATCCTCCAAGCTGCCGTGCCTCCTTATCGTCTTTTTAACTTTCTCCCCCTCTTGAACAAACTGAATTGCCACTCTCTTCACCTTAGACCCTCCTAAGTTTACCTGCCTTCGTTTATCTTCAATACCTGCAGCTAAACTTCTTAATACTTGGTCATGTCGCCATGTATACCGGCCTTGTGACAGACTAACCTTACAACCTGACAAAATATGCCTTAGAGTTGCAGTACCTGAACATAACAAACATAGCTGGTCTCCATTTACCCAGAGTTTTAGGTTCTGGGGAGTTGGCAATACATCATATGTATGCCCCTTTCAAAAATCCAATACTCCTTTCCTCCATACTCCACAGTTCTTTCCAACTAAGCTTTTTCTTCTCTACACCTTCCCAATTCAACCACCGTCCCTGCTTAGCCTGAGCCACTGCCTTTGCACCCCTTAACATTTCCTCCTGTCTACGAACCTGTTCAACAACTAGCTTTCTCTTCTCCTTGGGACCTTCTCTACTCCACACCGGTTTGCCTGGGCCAAGCCCCAAGCCTCCCCGGCCTATTTGCACATTACCCACAATCTCTGCATGTCCAAGAGTTGCTTCTGCTTCCTGAGCTGCCTTTCTTGGATTCCACTTCCTCCCATTGGTTGGGTTTGGAACCACCTTACTGACTACCACATCTTTACTCCTAGCTAACAGGAGCTCTGTCCTAACTTTAGTACATTTAAACTCCTCTACTAGACCAGATACTGGGAGCTGGAGTATGCCTTTCCCATACAGTGCCACAGTACTTAAGCATCTAGGAACACCTAGCCACTTCCTAATATAAAAACTAACTAATCTTTCCATTTTTTCTGCAACAGATAATGGAATCTCATACACAGCCAGTGGCCACATCAACCTAGGAAACAATCCAAACTGCCGACACCACAGCTTCAACTTTACTTGCCCTGATTTATCTATTCTATCCAGTCCCTCAGCAACATCCTTACAAAACTGCACTGCCCGCTCTCCATCATTCATGTCTACCTGGTACCACCTGCCTAAACTCTTTACTGCCTTTTCCCTACTTATTGGAATGTTTTCTTCATCTATTACAAACTTTCTATCACTTAATTTCCCTCTACTTATTGAGATACTTCTAGACTTAGTAGGTTTGATTTTCATACCAAAATTAATTGAATTGAATTGAATACCAGCCCACTTTAGATTTTTTTTAAGTCTCTCAAGTATTCTCTTCATACATGGCACTGCTGTAGTCACTAACTTCATATCTTCCATGTAGGCCCTAATTGGGTAACTAAATAAATAACTTTATACATGTAATTGCCCTAATATTATTCCCTGTGATGTGCATTGAGCATATGCGCCCCCAATTTCTATCCTGTCTTGACAGCATCGTTATTAGTCGGTGGTTAAAGTTAGTTACTTGCTGTTTTTTGTTGGTTTAACTACAGCTTAAGATCTTTCTAATAGGCCTATGATCGTCTCTGTGTGCATATGTTGATAACCCTGTGTGTAAAGTTTGAAATGTCTTATTCAGCCTCACCTTTTCCCCGGCGCACTTCTGCACTAGGTTACTGTATGAACATGTTTGTTGTGAGTTACACAATTACATAGGTATTTACCTTGGGGGTTATCAGAGTCAGGATGCAGAGTTGTAGTCTTACACACTTCTCTGCAGCTTCCCACCTGCTGCTACCCACCCAATCAATTAACACAAAAGGAGCATATCCAAAAACTTTAACTGAACAAAAACATCAAACTATTAAATGTGGTTTGCTGAATATCAGATCTCTCCTTTCGAAGTCTCTGTTAGTGAATGAGTTGATTTGTGATCATCATATTGATATATTTTGTCTTACAGAAACCTGGCTGCAGCAGGAGGATCATGTTAGCATTAATGAAGCAACTCCCTCTGACTGTTTGAATGTTCACGTTCCTGGAACCACAGGCAGAGGAGGAGTGGCAGCTATTTTCAGATCAGGGTTACTCATCAGTCCCAGACCCAAGATTAGTTTGAGCTCTTTTGAATCTCTGATTCTCAGTTTTTCCCACGCAAAGTGGAAATCCCAAAAACCTCTTGTGTTTGTTGTTGTGTATCGTCCACCTGGCCCTTATTCTGAGTTTCTGTCTGAATTCTCAGAGTTTTTATCCCAGTTAGTGCTGAGTACAGATAAAGTCATTGTAGTGGGTGACTTTAATATTCATGTAGATGTTGAAAATGACAGCCTGAATATGAACTTTAATTCTATATTAGACTCTATTGGATTTTCTCAGAGTGTTCACAGACCGACTCACTGCCTTAATCATCTTGATCTTGTGCTAACTTTTGGCATTGAGAGTGAACAGTTAACAGTGTTCCCTCATAACCCTGTCTTATCTGACCATTTTCTGATAACCTTTGAGTTTACATTACTTGACTATACAGTTTCTGAGAAGAAATTTACATATAGGTGTCTATCAGAGGATGCTGTAACCAGATTTAAAGAATTAATTCCATCATCCTTTTCTTCACTGCCATGTGCAGATATGACAGAGGACGACTACCTAAACTTTACTCCAGCAGCACTTGACTCTCTTGTTGACAGCACTATAGTTTCAATGCGTACAGCACTGGACAATGTTGCCCCTCTGAAAAGGAAGGTAATCAGTCAGAAGAGGCTGGCTCCTTGGTATAATTCACAGCTGCGTGCTTTAAAGCAGACTGCAAGAAAGCTGGAGAGACAGTGGCGTTCCTCTAATTTAGAAGAGTCTCAATTAGTCTGGAAAGATAGTTTAATAACGTATAAGAAAGCCCTTCGTAAAGCTAGAACTGCTTATTATTCATCATTGATAGAAGAGAATAAGAATAATCCCAGGTTTCTCTTCAGCACTGTAGCCAGTCTGACTAAGAGTCCGAGCTCTGCTGAGCCAGTTATTCCTTTAACTCTCAGCAGTGATGATTTCATGAGCTTCTTTATCAATAAAATTGTTTCTATCAGAGAGAAGATTGATGGAGTCCTTCCCACTATTATCAGTGATGTATCATCAAGTACAGCAGCTTTAGAAGTATCTTTAGAACCTGATTTATATTTAGACGGCTTCTGCCCAGTTGATCTCTCTGAACTAACAACAGCAATAGTCTCTTCTAAACCATCAACTTGTGTTTTAGACCCAATCCCAACCAGACTGTTCAAGGAGGTTTTCCCATTAATTGACACTTCCATATTGGATTTGATCAATCTGTCTTTGTTGACAGGATATGTACCTCAGCCTTTTAAGGTTGCTGTAATTAAACCTTTACTTAAGAAACCAACTCTTGATTCAGAAGTGTTAGCTCATTATAGACCTATATCCAATCTCCCTTTTATGTCTAAAGTTCTTGAAAAAATAGTTGCAGCTCAGCTTTGTGATCATTTACACAGAAATAATCTGTTTGAAGAGTTTCAGTCAGGATTCAGAGTGCATCATAGCACAGAAACTGCACTGGTGAAAGTTACAAATGATCTCCTCTTAGCCTCTGATAGCGGACTTGTGTCTGTGCTTGTCCTGTTGGATCTCAGTGCTGCATTTGATACGGTCCATCACAGTATCTTATTACACAGACTTGAACATGTTATTGGGATTAAAGGAACTGCATTAGGCTGGTTTAAGTCATATTTATCTGATAGATTTCAGTTTGTTCTTGTAAATGAAGAATCTTCCTCACACACCAGAGTAAGTCATGGAGTTCCTCAGGGTTCTGTGCTTGGACCGATTCTTTTCACTTTATACATGCTTCCATTAGGTAACATTATTAGACAGCATGGCATAAAGTTCCATTGCTATGCTGATGATACTCAGCTGTACTCATCTATAAAACCAGATGAACCCAATAGGTTGGTCAGACTACAAGCGTGTCTTAAAGACATAAAGACCTGGATGACTCAGAACTGTCTGCTTCTAAATTCAGCCAAAACTGAAGTCGTTATCTTTGGACCTGAGCGTTTCAGGGAGAAATTGTCTAGCTATATAGTTACTCTAGATGGTATTTCCTTGGCTTCTAGTTCTACAGTGAGGAACCTTGGAGTTATTTTTGACCAGAATTTATCCTTTGACTCGCATATAAAACAGGTTTCTAGGACTGCCTTCTTTCATCTTCGTAATATTGTTAAAATCAGGAACATCTTGTCTCAGAGTGATGCAGAAAAACTAATTCATGCATTTGTTACTTCAGGATTGGACTACTGTAATTCTTTATTATTGGGCTGTCCCACATATTCTCTGAAAAGCCTTCAGTTGATCCAAAATGCTGCAGCCAGAGTTCTGATGAGAACTAACAGCAGAGATCATATTTCTCCAGTTTTAGCTTCTCTTCATTGGCTCCCTGTTAAATTCAGAATGGAATTTAAGATTCTTCTCCTTACATATAAAGCTCTTAATGACCGAGCTCCATCATATCTTAAAGATCTCATTGTAAGATATTTTCCTAACAGAGCACTTCGTTCCCAAACTGCAGGTTTACTTGAGGTTCCCAGAGTTTCTAAAAGTAGAATGGGAGGCAGAGCCTTCAGTTATCAGGCCCCTCTATTGTGGAATAAGCTGCCAGTAAATGTCCGGGAAGCAGACACCCTTTCCACTTTTAAGACCAGGCTTAAAACTTTCCTTTTTTATAAAGCTTATAGTTAGGTCTGTTGAATCTGATAGTGTATCTGCTAGTGTGTCTTGTTCTGCCTCCACCTCTGGCACCCTCTATACTTTCATTACCCCCTACCCGAACCAGGGTTTGAATCCCATTCCCGCTTATCTTACCTCTTTTATTTCTCCCCCTACCCGAACCAGGGTTTGCATCCCCACCCCGCTGTGACTGGTGTGCAGTTGGTGAGAGGCTGAGGTAGCTTGTGGCTGTAAAAAGATAGTTGTTGTGGTGTGAGGAGCAGATCTATATAGGGAGTATAGGGAATTACTCACTGAGTTTGGTCCTTTATTTATTTATTTATTTATTTTTTCGTTAGCACAAGTTTCTTGTGTTTACCTTGAATAGGGATGGCTCAGGTAATCCTGAAACATCCCATAGTTAAGCTGCTATAGGCCCAGACTGCTGGGGGGCCTCATCTGTCACACCTTTCCTCACTTTACTCTCTTTATGTATATGTGACATTATTGTGGTCATTAACTCGTGTTTCCCTGTTCCAACAGATATCCTTTGAATGGTGTTACAGTGCCGCCCCCCCCCCTTTCTGTCTTAAACCCCAGCTGGTGGAGGTGCATGGCCACCCTTCCTGAGTCTGGTTCTGCCAGAGGTTTCTTCCTGTTCAAAGGGAGTCGTTTCTCTCCACAGTCGCCTCAGGCACGCTCAGGCCGGGAGATTGGACCGAAAAACAAAAAGTTTTCAGTGTAATCTGTTGGTTTTGTTAGCTAGGAAATTGTTTTTGAACTGGCTCTATATGAACGAATTGGATTATTTTATCAATTATGATTATTATTAATTAATTGAATTCCAATTGGCTTGAATTGGACTTACTATCTAAGTGCCTTGAGATGACATTTGTTGTATTTGGCGCTATATAAATAAAAATTAATTGAATTGAATTGAATTGAATCCACATGTACCCCCACCACCCCTGAGAGAGCAGTGGCACCCATAGTTGCATCGAATCTGTTCAAACAGGATGGGCCCCTCTTCTCCTTGTAGGTGCAGGGCTCATTTAAATATGATTAGCATATTTAAGTAAGGGCATGGACAGGGAGGGGTCAAGTACTCCAACATGTGAGCTCAATTCCATGTTGATTGGGATGTACAAAGGAAATGTGCTTGGATTCATGCATGCGCACAGATTCATACTTCCAGTTATTTTTGTTTATAGAAGGGTTTCTGGGTTTGAGCGTACGCTATGTTTCAGGAGGAAATCCATGCAAGTATTTGTACATGAGGCCCCAGGTGACTGTTAAAACAGATTTTAACACCCAAGCCTCCTTCCTGTTTTATTCAAGAGTTTTCTGACTTTTTAACATTTATACACTCAAAATACAGCAAAATTTTAATAACTGGTGATTTTAACTTGCATATTGACAACAGCTGTGATTTTTATGCAAATTAGTTTTTAAACCTATTGAACAGCATGGATTTTAAACAACACGTCACACAGCCTACTCACAACAGAGGACACACCCTAGATTTGGTCATAACCTATGGCCTGTCCACTGGTGTGTCCTCTGTTGTTGACCTGGCTGTGTCAGACCACTACTGTGTGTTTTTTTTATTTTTTTTATTTTTAATGTAACCAGTTTTATCCAACAGGAGGCCCCGGTGAGAACCGTGAGGAAGCGGTATATTACTTCTGAAGTGGCTGCAGATTTTATTGACATTTTACATCATACCCCTGCACAGTTTTTACCTGCATCGTGTGATTTTATTGTTGATTATTTTAACAGCAAACTGAAGTCAGCCATTGATGCTGCAGCTCCACTTAAAACAAAATCAGTAAAAGTTAAAACCATACCACCGTGGAGAAATGAGAGAATCAAACAAATGAAAAGGAACTGCAGGAGAGTGGAAAGAAAATGGAGGAAAACAAAATTAACTATTCACTTACAGATTTTTCAGGAACAACAAAAAAATTACAACAGTGCAGTAAAACAGGCAAGAACCCTCCATTTTTCAAATGTTATTACACAGAACAAAAATAATCCTAAATTCCTTTTCAAAACATTCGATCTTTTAATAAACACAGATTTTAACAAGTCCTCCATCCCAGCATCAGACGCTGCATGTGAGGACTTTGCAGACCACTTCAGAAGTAAGATCAATGCTATTAGATCCAGCCTTTTATCTCAACAAAATGTTGATTTTTAACATTTCTGAAGCATTGTTTTTACCCGAGGAAACACTGGATAGTTTTGTCCTGGTTGATGCCAAGATGCTTGGTCGAGTTTTCTCCCAACAAAACCCAACAACCTGCCTTTTAGATCCCATTCCCACATCTCTTTTAAAGACATTTTATGGTTTCTTCGAGTGTGAGCTTTTAAATATTGTAAATTGCTCTCTTCAGGCGGGTGTTTTCCCATCTGCCTGTAAAACTGCAGTGGTGAGGCCCCTTCTGAAGAAGAGCAATTTAGATCACAAGATCCTTGATAATTACCGACCTGTATCCAACTTACCATTTTTAAGTAAAATTATAGAAAACGTTGTTTTTATCCAATTAAATGAGTTTTAAACAAACACAATATTTTTGAGAAACATCAGTCTGGTTTTAGGAAGAACCACAGTACAGAGACAGCCCTTTTAAAGATTGTAAATGATCTCAGGTGTAACATGGACTCACAGAAGCTTTCAGTCCTGGTGTTGCTGGATCTTAGTGCAGCTTTTGATACAGTAGATCATCACATTTTATTAAACAGACTTAGAAGCCTGGTGGGTGTCTCTGGCACTGGTTTTACTCTTATCTCACGGATCGACAGTTTTTTATAAGTATGGATACATGCTCCCGGTGTGGACAGATCCCCAAGATCCTCACTTCAATGTCAAGCCAGATTTTAATGTTGATTTTAATGTTGATTGTTGTTGATATTGATGTTGCTCATGTTGGGGGTGGTGGGGGGGTAGTATGTGTGCAGTGTGGTTGTCAGTGTGATGTTGTGTGTGAGTTTATGCATGAATTGATTTGATTATTGATTTTATTATGTAAAGCACTTTGTGCTGCTTTTTTAGTATGAAAGGTGCTATATAAATAAAGTTTGATTTGATTTGATTTTCATTTGTCCATGGAGAATACATCCAAGCAGAAGGCATACGACTTCCTTCATGAAGTCAAAGAGAGTACTGGATAGTGCAGTGGTAAGATTGCTGCCTTTCATGTAGGTGACGGGTTTGAATCCTGACCCACCCACATAAAAGGTACTACCTCCAGTAGGGGACCTTGGGCAAAACCCCCTAACACTGGGATGAGCCACAGTACTGCATTCAACTGAGCCACGGCCGCCCATGTTTACGGCTAGCAGTCGGCACTCAACCTATTTGGGGGCAGTCCAAGCTTCTTTGCAGCAGCAGCTTAACTTAAGATTTATTCATAAATATTATTTTCAATAAATATATTTGCTTTCTTTACTTTACTGTCCCTGCCTCCTCAGTCACAACCCTGTGTCCTTACAGCAATTGTGTTTCAGTTGTCATATTCTGGGGTGCAAGTCCCCAGGTGGCGTTGTTGGCTCTAAAATTTCATTCTTTACTCCGCTTCTCGCCAAACTTAGAACAAAGCACCGTGTAGCGTGCTGTTTGAGTGAATGGGCGAATATGGAGTGTAGTGTGAAAGTGCTTTGAGTGGTCAACTAGATGCTAAATGAGTCCATTTACCATTCTGTGTTGAACCTGTTTTATTCCTCTTATTTTTTGTAAGATAACCAAACCAAATCATAAATGGTTATTGTTTACATGACATCTGGGATATTAGCATATGTTGTTTCAAAATTAGTGATAAGGTTTTAAACTTTAAATGTGCAAACAAACAATAGAAAATAAGAAAAAATTAGGAAAAGTCTTACCTGTGCATATGCAGTGTTAGTGCCATCTGTGGCCCGCACTGTCAGGTTGTAGAAGGTGCGCTGTTCAGCATCCAAAGGCTTGGCGATTATGATGGTACCCACCACTTTTTCTACATCAAATGCAGTGCCGCCGTTTCCCCCTGCTCCAAAAAGGTATATTATTATTGTGTGAAATATTGACAAGTATATACAAAAGAATACAGAAAGCAAGTTTATGGTTTAAAGTTATTTAACACTATATTTTAACATGCCCTGACATTTTTCACCAGGCTGTTTTGAAAACAACCTGTAAAATCTCTTAGTAGTCTGAGTGGTTGATATAACCCCTCGAGTGAGGAGCACTGAGTGACAATCACAAGCATTCGTTACACATTACTCATTAATATGCCTTAGAAAGTGTGGTAGAACAACAATGAGTAGCTTCTGATGGGAATAAGCTTCTCTACCACACAAAAATGACTTATTCAGACACAAGATTATAACTACCCAAACAAGGAGCATTAAAAAACAAAGTTAATCTGTGTGTGTAGGATATAATTTTGGGGGGGATTTTAAGTTTAAAACGCATCAAATACTTA
The DNA here is from genome assembly GCF_027942865.1 of Odontesthes bonariensis. Taxonomy (NCBI): domain Eukaryota; kingdom Metazoa; phylum Chordata; class Actinopteri; order Atheriniformes; family Atherinopsidae; genus Odontesthes; species Odontesthes bonariensis. The sequence goes on from NC_134514.1 coordinate 39,971,637, forward strand.
AAATATATGTGATGTGAAATGAACAAAAAATATACTTTAAAATATCTTTAAAAATGTGTGTGCATATGTATTCATCCTATTTGCTATGAAGCCTCTAAATAAGATCTGGTGCTATCAATTACCTTCAGAAGTCACAATGATCTCAGTGTATATGTACACCTGTTCTGAAAGGCCGCAGAGTCTCAAACACTGCTAATCAAGAGGCACCATTACATAAGCAACACCATGAAGACCACGAAGCTCTCCAAACATGCCCTCTCAAAAGAGGGCCCTCCATTAGAACTCTCAGACTTGGCAAAGAGGGAGCAAAGGGACCAAAGTAACACTGAAGGAGCTGGAAAGCTCCACAGTGGAGACTGGTGTATCGGTTGATAGGATCACCATAAGCCACACATTTCATAAAGCTAGGCTTCACAGAGGAGTGGTCAGAAAAAAAGCCATAGTTTATAAATAACAAAGGCAATAATAATAATTATAATAAGAGGAAGAAAAAAAGAAAAAAGAAAAAAAAGCACATTTAAAGTTCGACAAGACACTTCTGTCAAACTCAGGCACTGTTTTTGCCTGTGAACAACGGGCAAAAATACACAGACAAAGCTCTGTGTGTTAAAATACCCATGGTTGTGTATACGGAAACTGACACTACAGCTGCTAAGTGATAAGAGATTAAGGGTGGGATATATTAACATTCTGAGTGCCAATCAACATTAATCTTGTAAACATCTCTAAACCTGATTGTATTTTGGTCTTGATATTGCTGTACTACTGCACTCACTCAAAGTATGAGGCAGATATTCACAGTATATAGTTGGCCCCTTTGCATCCCTTTCATTATCAATATTCTTTGACAACAAATTATTGTTAATGTTGTAAGTGGTTATTGAAGTCACCTGTATTTTAGACTTTGATAACAGATTCTAAAAACATCATATAGCTACACAGACTGCCTGACAGGTCTGACACCACATACATTTGTGCAAATGACCGTATGAGCACAGATAGAAAACCTAACATTCGTTAGGAGTCTTGTAAGGATCCAAACCACTTACAAGTTCCATCTTTTCCATATATAGGTGTCCTCAACAACTTCATGATACTTCTCTGTCTATGTTTTCTTCCCAAAACAACTGTTTGAGTTGGACTCCAGCTACTTTCTCCACACACAATGTGTTTGCAAGTGGAGCTTGTGACCATGACTTCGAAGATGCCAAGTACGACCCACAATACAATGCCCCTTGATGTTGTTGACATTAGTCTATATCAGTGTTTTTCATCTTGTGTTGTTTTTGCTTGTGCTAACTGTTACAGTATCCAGGTATTTACCATGACATTCTACCAGATTAGTGTTCAGATCTGTCAGGCTACCCAATCAAGGCTTTGCAGACTTTTGTCCAATATTTTTTTGTTTTTTAAATATCCCAATGAATTGAAGAATCATATTTCATGGCGCATCCAGTGGGCAGACCAGTTGAAAACCTGCTGAATGGTATGAAGACTCCTCACTATAAGTGCACCAGCGTGATTATGCTGCACACCTACTTTTAAATTTTACATGCCCAATAATGTTAAAGTCTAACGTCAACTCTAACTACATTCTGCTGCAAAACCTTATTCAACCAGATCTCAATGGTAGAATCCAGATTATGATCAGATAACGGCACATTTTTTCAGTATCACATCAAAATAGTTTGATCATCCTTTCATTCATTTATATAACCTTAACAATACAGTTGATTACTGTGAAACACACGCGTGCATGCATTGATGGAACTCACATAAATTGTCATGCATACATACACATCTACCTCGTCTGAGATTATTTTTGATGTACTAAATTTAGCAGCAATGATGAAAAGAAAAAAAACTATGGGTTCCAGCAAAATCAAAAGAAAATTAGAAAAAAGGAAAAGAACTTCAGAGATCACGACTGGTAGTGGAAGTTGGAAACAAGATACCTTCTGAGGAACAGTTCCTGATACAAGTGCTCTGCAGAATATAGAACATCTCATGGAGAAACCTGAAACCTTTCAGGCATGAAGCATTAAAGAAAGAGAGGAGAGAGAGGGTGAGACAGGAAAGACAGACATGCTTGACAGAGGAGGGCAAAACAAAACCATTTTTAAAAGGCATAGGCAATGAAAAAACACGACAGAGTAATGGTTTCAGAAAGCAGTAAGTCTATTTAGAATTAACATTACTATTACACTTTTTATTATATAATGTAAGTTTCATTATTAATTTTGCCCTGTTTTGGTACTTTTAAAACAGCAAAATCAAAATGCAAAAAGCTTATCATGATAGAAATCTTGCAGACGTTCTGGTCCACTTGGTGGAGTGGGCTGTCAAATTATCACAAGGCTGCAAGTTTGAGCCACACTGTGTGCTAGGAAGATGAAACTTAAGGCGTAAGCTCCTATTTTGTATGGTGGAATGTACAAATTGTAAAAAGACACATAGCTCCAAAGAGGCAACCGGTGAGCAAATGCAAACAAATATTTGAAAATATTTTGGCTCACACGCATAGACAAACAAGCACAGTGTCTATGGATTCAGTGGATGGTGATAAAGAGATTGATGCAGGACATGCCAAGTTGCACCATAATCATATTATTATTTCTAGTAACCAGCAACAGGGACCTGCTGGCTTTAGCCGCTTCAAGTGAGCTGTGATAGTTTTTAGAAATCACATAGCATTTTCTACAGTTAATGCAATCTTATATTTTTAATTGTTGAACTATTTGTTCATGCAGTCTAAGATGGGGGAGCTGCAGAATTCTTTTGTAAATGGCTAAGCTTTTCTGAGATGCTGTCTTTATGATTCAAACCTCTTTTTCTTTTATTCATTTACTGCATACTTGGTCAGCACTGCTCACTGATCTATATAGGGAGTATAGGGAATTATTCACTGAGTCTGGTCCATTTTTTCTTTAGCACAAGTTTCTTGTGTTTACCTTAAATCTGCATTATACTACTTTCCAAGATTCTGAGCATATATAGAAAATACCCTTCCCGAGTTTCAGTACTTTAATACTCTATGTGCATTGTATTGAATTAAATATAGAAATTGTATTTTTTGCAAATTGTTACATTCTATTTTCTCTTACAATTTATACTGCATTGCAACTTTTGTTTAGTTTAGTTTAAAATACCTGTAAGAGAAACTACATGCAGAGGATGAGGAAACTGTGGAAACTTTGAAACCCAATATTTAAAATCCAATATTTTACAGAACAGAGCTGCTGACCTGAATGACATCCATCAGTCCTGACTGAAGTCTCATTCTCAATATACACACCAGACTCTGAGAAACTTTCTGTCAAGATCATCGATCAGTTGTTGCTGATTGTCTCGTTGAAAAGTGCAACACAAGAGATTGGATAGACAGCGAGCTGAAGCTAGCCACCTGGCTAGTTCGTCGGCCTATAGCTATAGGCAAGGCAAATTTATTTGTAGAGCACAATTCATACACAAGGCAATTCAAAGTGTTTTACAGCTACATAAAATCACAAGAAGGGAAATAAAAATCATTCCAAAAAACATAACTTAATTAATTAAATTAAAAGCGAAGAGTGCAGATCAAATACTTTCAGGTGTCATATGCACAGCTAAACAGAACTGTTTTCAGCCTGGATTTAAACATTGTCAGAGTTGAGGCCTGTCTCACATCTTCTGGAAGACTGTTACAGATTTTAGGAGCATAAAACTGAAACGCAGCCTCACCTTGTTTAGTCCTGACTCTGGGCACCAGCAGGAGACCCCTCCCTGAGGTTCTCAGAGCCCGAGTTGGTTCATATAGCTCTAACATGTCAGAGATGTACTTTGGTGCTTGACCATGAAGAGACTTGTACACAAGCAGAGCTGTTTTAAAGTCTCTTCTCTGAGCGACAGGAAGCCAGTGCAGAGACCTGAGCACTGGACTAACATGGTGGTATTTCCTGGTTCTAGTCAGGACTCAAGCAGCAGCGTTCTGGATGTACTGCAGCTGTCTTACAGCCCGTTTAGAGCCCAGTGAGCAGGCCGTTACAGCAGTCTAACCTGCTGGAGACAAACGCACGGATCAGTCTCTCTAAGTCTGCTTTAGACACTATTCCTTTGATTCTGGCAATGTTTTTTAGATGGTAAAAAGCTGCTGATGTTACTGATTTAATGTGGCTGTTAAAGTTCAAATCTGAGTCCAATATTACCCCGAGAGTTCTAACCTGATTATTAGGTTTTAGAGAGAGAGTCTCAAGGTGACTGATAACACTTTCTCTTTGTTTCTGTGGGCCACAGACAATGATTTCAGTTTTGTCTGAGTTTAGCTGGAGGAAATTGTTTTGCATCCACACACTGATCTGTTCGATGCAGTGACACAATGTATCTACAGGCCCGTGTTCTCCTGCCGTCAGTGACACGTAGATCTGAGTGTCATCTGCATAGTTGTGGTAGGACACATTATAGCTGCGTATTAGCTGGCCTAGTGGAAGCATGTACAGATTGAACAATACGGGTCCCAGAATTGACCCCTGGGGAACCCCACAGGTCATAGCCATTTGGTCTGAGACATAGTTACCAATTTCAACAAAATATTTCCTGTCCTCCAGATAGGACTTGAACCAGTTTGACCAGAAATTCCCACCCAGTCTTCTAACCTCTGTAATAAGGTCGCATGGTCAACTGTGTCAAAGGCAGCACTCAGGTCCAGCAGAACTAAGACTGTGACTTTACTTGCATCTGTGTTCAGGCGGATGTCATTTGTCACCTTGATCAGAGCTGTCTCAGTGCTGTGGTGGGGCCTAAAGCCTGATTGGAAAGTATCAAAAGCATTGTTAGACAGGAGAAAGTCACTAAGCTGTTGGTATACAACTTTTTCTAGGACTTTGCCTAAGAATGGCAGGTTTGATATGGGCCGGTAGTTGTTCAGTACTGTGGCATCAAGATTACTCTTCTTAAGAAGAGGCTTAATGACAGCGGTTTTTAAGGCCTTTGGAAATGTTCCAGTCTGGAGTGAAATGTTGACTAGATGAGCGAGTTGTGGTAACAAACTGCTCAGCACAGACTTTAGGAATCTAGTGGGCAACTCATCAAGGCAGCACGTTGATGAACTCAGACTGCAGATGGTCTCTTCGACTGTTTTGTCAGTAACAGGTGTGAAATGTGTCAGCTCTAGGTGTCTAGCTGGCTGCAGAGTAGTTATTTGTGTTGTGGAAATTATTGCATTCTTAATGCCTTGAACTTTGTCATTAAAGAATATTGCAAACTCATTACACTTGGATGTAGAAATGAGTTCTAAAGGCAGTGAAACTGGAAGGTTTGTTAATCTGTTTACTGTAGCAAATAGGACATGAGAGTTGTTACTGCAGTTTTTGATGATTTCAGAAAAATAACTCTCCCTTGTTCTACGCAAAGTCTGGTTGAACACACATAGCTTTTCTTTGTAAGTCTCATAATGAACCTGGAGCTTTGACTTGCGCCATTTCCGTTCGGCTCTCCGGCACTCCCTTTTTTGTGCCCTGACCGACTCTTCTTTCCTCCATGGCGCCCTTTGCCTACTTTTAACCATTCTAACCTTGACAGGAGCAATGGTATCCAAAAAAATCTCCTGAGTGACGGTGGAGAAGAGAACGATGGTGACACCTCATTGGAGGGTGTAGATGCAGCAGGTGGGTCCCAGGTAGGGTTGCCAACCATCCCTTGAAAAACGGAATCGTCCCGTACTTAGAAACAACAGCACCTGTCCCGTATTGAGCTGAAAAGGGATGCACTTTGTCCCGTATTACTGTGAGAATCTAAAAATAGTCAGTATCATGCCAATGGAAATGAATAACGGGGCTTTATATGAAAATGTACGGTAAACTTGTTCCCTGGCCCAGTCCTGCTCGGTGACCAATGAGCTGACAGCATATTCACACACGAGAATACGCTGCAGCTCATTGGTCGAGGAGTTACTGTTGCACGCGGAGAAGATAGCGGAAGACAACAAGGCAGCACGCATGGGTGACAGTAAGCAGACACTGCTTTAAGCAGTGGTGGACAAAGTACTCAATTCCAGTACTTGAGTTAAAGTATTAATACTCATGGTCAAATCTTACTCAACTACAAAGTACGTTTTCTAATATCAGTACATTGCTGTATTGTTTTATGAATGCTTTTACAGAACCATGTAACTCTCTGAAACCACTTAAAGGGATAGTTCGGGATATTTGACATGGATCTGTATGGCATCACCATAACCAGTGTCGTGCATTCAAACTGACTTACCCCCGACAGTGTCCTGTGAGCCGAGTTTTTGTCCAGTGTTGGTCAAGGCGAAAGTAGTCCGGCTTGTTTGCTGGGGTCAAGAAATTAGCGCGTTTTTCTTCCCAAAACAGTACGTGTGCTAAAGAGTGATTTATTTCATCACAAAAACCGAAGCCGGCAAAAGTCACTCCTCGTTATCACTTGGGCCCTATACTGTCTCTCATTGTGTATCAGTGCGCACGTCATTCTGACCGCGAGCTGTGCGCACGAGTTCACTTTGTTTACTGCTCGGGAAGATGTCTGACAACGAGAGCGACGAGGAACATATTGACTTCCGTTCAGAGCCAAGGGGGTATCTTTATGAACCCGTTTATACTGAGGAGGAAGTTTGCCAAATGGACTTAGATCGGGCAGAAAGAGAGAGGGTGGACAGAGAAGTGATGGAAACAGAAGCTGGAGCCACTGCTGGAGCTGCGATACCCAGGGTGGCCGACAAATCCTGGTGCACTTGTTTGAAGTGCGAAGTAATGCAGACAGAGGTGGAATGTTACTGCTGCCACGAGTGGGATTTAGTTATGCCCCAGATACAAAACCTTTCCATAGATGAGGATGTCGGCGGCCGCGGGACAGCTGCTGCCTGCATCACAAATAAGGGTGACTTCCCTGCACTCCTGAATGCACGCGTCTTGAGAACTTTTTTCCATGTTCCCAAGATCAACTGGAGGAGGCGTCCCAGACCAGCTGGACCCGATGGCCAGTTGTCTGCAGAGTAAGTGTTGAGCACTGCCAAAGAACAGAAAGACTCGTGCGCACAGCTCGCGGTCAGAATGACGTGCGCACTGATACACAATGAGACAGTATAGGGCCCAAGTGATAACGAGGAGTGACTTTTGCCGGCTTCGGTTTTTGTGATGAAATAAATCACTCTTTAGCACACGTACTGTTTTGGGAAGAAAAACGCGCTAATTTCTTGACCCCAGCAAACAAGCCGGACTACTTTCGCCTTGACCAACACTGGACAAAAACTCGGCTCACAGGACACTGTCGGGGGTAAGTCAGTTTGAATGCACGACACTGGTTATGGTGATGCCATACAGATCCATGTCAAATATCCCGAACTATCCCTTTAATGTAGACTTTTTGCACCACTATGCTACAAAATAACAACAACACGGCAGCTCTGAGCTAACAGTGCAATAGTACGCGTTCATTCATTCATTGGTCGTAAAGTATTGGTGAAATAAAGACAGATAATACCTTATTTAGAGGCTGTATTGTCTCTGCCCTGTTCTCTCTGTTATATGGATATATGACGATCTCCAGTGATTTAAATATCTTCCGAAGGACACCGACTTTCACCAAACTGTTATCGGTGAGTAGATGAACAGATTTTATGCCAAAAATAAGGTCCAGGTTTAAAAAAAACGAACTTCTCCTTTAAGAAAGATACTTATTTTATTCATTTATTTTATATTAAAGTGAATTGCTGGATAATTATTAGTTTTCCAGGTGTTCATGTCAAATAGTTAAAAAATTGTTTCACTCACAAAAAAAGGGGCCAAAAAATTCACCAGGCTAGGAAGGGTGAAGGCAATCGGTTTCGGCCGGCCCTTCTAATGAGGGGTCCCTTATTCATTTTTCAGGGAGTTGGCAACCCTAGTCCCAGGCCTGTGGTGGGGGCCGTGGTGAAGGTGATGGTGGAACTGCTGAATCCTGTGTTCGGGATGCTGGAGGTGCTGCTGTGGCTGAATCCTTTGCTGGGTCCTTGGGTGGCGAGGCACCTGCCTCCTCTTCTCTCTCGGCGGCAGCAACGGCCCTGGCCCTGGCCCCTTCTGATGCCTCAGAGAATGGAGGAGATTAATCCGTCAGTCGTCTCACTCCACCTCTGTTCAGGTCTGGGCCTTTTCTTTGAAACAGATCATCTCTTTGCCAGAAAAGATTAAAGTTCTCAATGAAATGCAGTCGTCTGGACTCACAGACTTTGGACAGCCATGTGTTCAACTGAAGCAGCCAGCTGAATTTGTTGATCCTCCTGTCGATGTTTGGGAGAGGTCTACTTATGAATGTTGGTATAAATCACTTTATCAAGACTCTCAAACAGTTTCTCAAAGTCTTTTTTTAAATATATATATATTTTATGCCTTTAATCATAGGACAGTTGGAGAGAGACAAGAAGCAGGGGGCAGAGAGAGGGGGGAGACATGCAGCAAAGGGCCGCTCGGTGCGGGACTCGAACCGGGGCCAGCTGCAGCGAGGACTGTAGCCTCTGTACATGGGGCGGCTGCTTAACCCACTACGCCACCGACCGCCCCTCTCAAAGTCTTTTTTTAAGATTTCAGACTGATTCTCTCTGATGTCCACTGCACCCACGTGCACAATCAGCTGTTTCACCCCTTGGTGTTTTGCCAGTACCTCAGGTAGTAATCTTGTGATGTCAGAGACAGTGGCACTTGGATAGCTGCATGTAACCATTCTGTTTATGTTTATATTAGATATGGCTCCGTCTCCAAGCACAAGAGTATCTTTGACCTTGACACTCGGCACAGTTTCTCTGTCCATCTGCTGCTTTGTACCGTCTCTCTGTCTGTTACACTCAGTCACATTTGGCTCTGACAGTGGTAAAAATCTGTTTGTTAACTTTATTCCGGCTGATGTTACATATCCTCTGTTGATACCAACAGTTTGACGATTCTTCGGCTTTGCACCAAGTCCATCATACACAGTATCATTTAGCTTTAAGTTGGAGGTAGCAGTTTTTTCACCCTTTCCTTTGGAAGTAAATGTAGACTTCTTACCACTGGATTCCATTGGGAGCGTTTCATGAAGTCCCATTTCAGTTTCTAAGGCACAAATCCTTTCTTGTAGCGCCCAAATTTCTTGTTGATATATCCGACAGCTTTCACAGGGCATGTTGAAAGGATTGTAGTCGCTGGCTCGCCAGATAAGTTGTAAAAAGAATAAAAATTATTTTAAAAAGTCTTGGTTCACTTAAAAGAAAAAGAATAAAATTATATCCAAGACTTGTGGAAAGAAGTAAAATGATTTAAAAGAAAATAAAGCGATAAGCAGCAGGAGGAAGCAGAGACACGTCTGCCCTCTTCAGAAGCAGGAAGCATGGGGAGAAGCCCAATGAGGTGCCCTGCTAGGGGCTTGTGAGTATTGGTCTATGGTACAGACCAAATGCCTCTCCCTCTGGGCAAATGGAATGTGATAATAGGAGGGGTTTGGTTCCAGAACCCATGTTGTGTGTGGAGGTGAGCCCAACCATATCGAGTTGGTACTGTTCCACCTCACACACCAGCTCAGGCTCTGTCCCCACCCAGCTAAGTGATGTTCCATGTCTGCAGAGCCAGTAATAGGCACGTCCAGACCCCTGCCTTCGTCTGCCACCCAGCTCTCACTGCACCTGACCTTGAATTTTCTCCTCGCAAGAGACTATTTCAGACTGAACCAATTTAGCCTCAGGAGCCAAGGCTTGGCAATTGGGCATTTGATTATGAGCTCCCCCAAGGAATGGCTCCAGGGAGGTCCCTCAGTTTCCCCTTTCTGGTCGAGGTGACTTCTCATCTTATGGCACTCCATTGAGGTCTTTAAATTGCTCTTAGTCTGACCCTCCTCAGAGACCAGTTTGCCTTAGGAGACATTAAAATAGCTAACACCCCCTACAACACAGTTCACAGGATCATGGGAGCACTCACACTCCTCCATCGTGTTAAGCCTGATTTATGGTCGTCCGGGAAAGGCTACGGAGAGCCCTCTCCGTCGCTTGCGTGCGGCGGCCAACATTCCTATCTATCTATCCGTCGAGGAGACGGAGACTCGCGGAGACCGCAAGGGTTGGGATTGGTCGGCTAACAACAACATTTCCGGAATCACTTTTCCGGTTTAGCTCCGTCCTCTCAGAACATTATTATTATTATTATTTGCATTTCAATATCGACAAGCTCCAACTCCAACAAAAGTCTTTCTCTCTCGGTCGCCATTGTTCACTGTGAGAAGTGGAACGGAGCCGGAAGGTGAACAATCAACCAACGAATTTAACAATAGACGTCGCGAGATTAGGTCGTCTAGCATAGCAACGCCTACTGATCGGGAGGTGAATTGCCATCCCGAAGGAGAACTTCGAAAGGTTTAATAGCCTCTGCGTGACCACGGAGTCTGATTGACGGATAGTGACGGAGAAGCATACCGAGGCCTTTAAGGTTACAGTTCTATGGAGGGGGCAATAGGAAACTAAGATCCTAATTCAAAAATCTCCTTGGACTTTGGAAGACATTTCCAAAGGGAAATTCAAAGATAATTTCTCAAGCTACAATCAAACGGGGTTCATCAAAAAAACACATCCACCATGGAGATGCTCTTCCCCTGCTGCTGTTCTGCACAGGCCTTAACCTCCTTGATCATATCATCACAATGAAAACAGCAGAGCAATCATCCTAAATAGAGTAAAATCAGCCACTTCATTTACTTGGTTGACATCAAGTGAATGCCTTGAATGACAAGACGTCAACTTGCCGATCCATCCAACCAGTCTTTTCAGCAGGGGTTGAACAACTAGAAGTTTTTTGGGGTCTCACAGACAAATGCTAAACATGAAGAAGCTGAAAGAAATTCAGCCACAACAAAACATCTACAAAGAGTAAGGCAGATCCTAAAGAGCCAGCTGAATTGGAAGAACACAGTCCATGTAATCAGCACATATGCTCTGTCAGGTTATCAGATATCCAGCCACTTTGATAACCTGAACAAATGAGAGAAAATAAGCCTAAAAAAATCAGGACAATAAAGGTCCTCAAAATGAATAGATATTTACACCCCAAGTTCAGGACCTTTTATAATAAGCCTAATGGTTTTGGCTGTGGAGGAATGAGCACATTAAATGACAAAATATCAAGGGCCAAGCAACTCAACAAAATGATGATCCAAACTGGTTAGTAAACAGGTAACATTGACCCAGTAAGGAAGAGAATAAAGTAAAGGTGCCATTATGGAAGGAAAAGATCATGCAGGGCATGTGTCACAGACTTATATTGAGAGGTACTACTAGTGGTTTCAAAAGGATGGTCTGAAAGACAGAATGGAGGCACAAAAATCCCTTGGAAAACATATCTTAGCTGTTCAACATTCAGCAAAGTCATTGACATAATTAATATTCAGGCTCTCACTGGCCATTAATTTATTCATTCATTCAGTTTTTTCCATCTCTTCTGAAACCCATTTTTAGTCAGCCTGCCACTTTTCATGAGTTTGTGCTTTGGTGTCTGCTGTGGGAATGTTACTAACCAACTTAAGCATGACCCAGCATTCCATATGATCAAATTTTTAAACACCAAATCATAGATTACAGCACTTACAAACTTAATTCATAATTGCAACATTATATGAGTTAATTAATGACATGCTTGTACATTCTAAATTGCTATATTATCATATATTTGTTGTGTTAAAATAAAAAAAGATCATCAAGTATGTGACATCATGACAGAAAGCTTGGCTCAAAGATGACTTTAGATACTTTGACATCTGTTGTACTAAATATGGATTCAGCAAAGCTAAAATGTCCTTCACAAGAACTTGAAAAAGGGCAACTGGACTTCTTCTTCTTGAAGACGTTTCACCTCTCATCTGAAAGGCTTCTTCAGTTCTGAACTATTTGGTGGGGAGTATCAGCTATCAGCAGGCTGATACTCCCCACCATCAGCTATCAGCAATGTTATTCATAAACATAAACATTATGAACATGTTCTTGCACAGCACTCGTCATACTGGCATGTCCATGTGGATAAATACTGACTTCCAATGCACAATGAAAACAAGACTAAGGATGTTTGGAGTATTATGGGAACTGCTTTCCATCCTAATTGCTGTGTCCATCTAACTGCGAATGATATACTCTGGTTAAGCCTTTCAAGAAGATGACACAAGTGGTTTTGGGCATTATCCTCTGAGAGGGGAGCGACATAACTTTAACTTCTGTGATAAATAAACTCCCTTGAAAAAAATCCAAAAACTTAAAAGGCTATTCCTTAAAAATTATAAACATAAAAAAATTTGATTTAAGGTTTATGCTGAATTCAATGCTATTCAATGAGTCAATTTTTTATAGACCGTCAAACTGTTTATGTAGCTTGACTGGGCAGCTGGAAACACTGTTGCCTTGGTGACTTGAATGAGAAAAACATGTACTGAAGCCATAGTATCTTTTATTTAATTTCATATATGCCAACTCAAGCTAAAAGTGTCAACCATTCATATACACCATCCACTGAGTCTTGATATTTCCTAACTCACAAAACCGAAACTCTTCACTGGCTATCTTCACATACAGGGGGATTTTACCTGTTATGTCGAACCACACAGGGGAAGAGTTATGCTGTAGGGAGACAACACCCACAATCTCAGCCACCTTGTCATCCTCCATGATGGTGAAATTATAGAGTGGCTCTTTGAAGAGCAGTGGTAAAGTTAATGGAGGTGGACGACGGATCCACTCAATGTGCAGGCGAGCTGTTGAGGACTTCTGAGGACGGCCATTGTCCGTTGCTTTGATCTAAACATAGGAGCATAGAAGTGTAAAGGTGCTTAATGTTATGACAGTGTACTCCACAAGCATGTTATTCTGTTATTATCATAAGACTGTTGCTTTTGAACCTCTGAACCTCTATGGTTACATAGCTTTTATTAACTTTCTTTTCTTGATTCGCAATCCAACCTTGGTCAGAGCAGTTTTGATCAATGTATTATGTATGATGGAAACACTTTTTTTTCTGTTTTGAGAGCATATATAGCGTTTGAAACCACTACAACTCATATGGTGATCCTGAACTTTTTCTTGTTATTTCCACCTAGTTTCAACTTCAGATGATGCCCAATTCAATGTGCTTGTAAGTAGGAATTTGAAACTCTTTTGGCTCATGCTGTTTTGCTTTGATATTATTAACATCAAATCTCATCATTAGTTACATAGTTCACTTGAAAAATAAATTAGCTAAAATGCTCTAGCACTGCTGAGTTTAATGTTTTATATCCTGATACATAAAGGTAACTTCTGATTGGTATTCTTGAATTTTTTACCAGTTGGAAATGAGAAATTCCAATTTCTAATTGGTCATCACATGCACCATCAGTATGTCATGGGTAATAGCCATTACAAAAACAAAAAATGATTAAAAATTGCTCATATAAGTAACTGCTCTTAATGTTAGCTCATAAAACACTGAGGAATGAGTAACAAGGAAGACCAGACTTCATGGAGCACATATATGATGGAAATATTATGACATTAGTTCTCAATGGCCAGCGACCATTACATTAAACAGTGTATGTTTTCATAATTTGGTAAGTTCAACACATTACTTCTATCTGAGAATAAAATTGCCAGTCAGATATTCATCCATCAGTTTGGTGTGTGGTCTGCGATCTCAGGCACTTAACTGTATGTAATATCTTGCTCAAAGGATTACTAAGTATCACAGATCACAAACAAGGCAGACCCTAAGGGTGAGAGGGGTGGAGTGAAGTAAAGTGGGTCACTCGACACCCTAAAATGTTCTGTTTGAACATAGGTGTAAATAAATGGAAGAAAAAGGAGTTGCTGTATTTTCTCTGTGTTATTTTGACTAAAGCATGTCACAGGCATTTATTTAAGACTTAACGAAATTGTTAAATATACAAGGAATTTCCCGCAAGGGATTAATAAAGTAATTCTGATTCTGATACATACACACACACACGCACACGCACACGCACGCACACACTCTTACACTAGTAGATGCAAGACTAAAAGAAAATATCTGTCCATTACTAACTTTTGAGTTCAGAAATATTAACATTGAATCAAAACTCGAAATTGCCAACATGCTTAAAAATGGACTCATACAGTCAGGATGTTGTAGCTCCCTGCGGTGAAGGCCTTGCGTGATGATACTACTGCTGTCTTGGGATCAAAAAAGAATTTCCCATCCTCATTTCCATCCACAATGCTGTATGAAAGGTCGCTGTTGGGCCCATCGTCGTAGTCATAGGCGAACACCCGATAGATGGGCTCAGCCTTCTTTGTACGCTCTCTCTCTGGAAGTTTGACCTTGTAGACCTTTTCATGAAATGTTGGTCTGTTGTCATTTTCATCTAGGACTTGCACCATTACCCACACTGTACTCTGCCTGGGACTAAGACCACCATCTGAAACCAATACCTGTTGAGGTAGAACAAAGTGATTTAAAACATGCACACACAAAATGCATTCCTATTTGCACAATGTATCTGTGTGGCTCTTTTAAAGTGCTTAAAAAATAAAGTTGGATTGGAGTGGAGTACTCAGCTTTGCAGACTTTTGTTTTTCAGATTCTTCATTTGTATATTATTTGCCTACTTGTTTGCCAACCAGCAATTCTACTTATATTTGGCAAGATTTTTCATAGATCAAACTGTTGTGTCGTGAACTGGATTTTATGAAGGGTTACCACAAAGAGCAAAACCTGTTGGAGATTGTTTACTAGGGTGTACTACCATGGCAACTACAGCTGGAAACCTAACTGACTTCAGAGCGGGTTAGGTTGCATGATACAAGACCAACACAGGAAAATCGACCTGTCCTGACCAATCAATTTTCTGAGAAAATGAAAAAGTAAAAAAAGACATGGTGTCACACCCATGGACTTACGTTTTTAGTTTCATGTTTTAAGTTACGTTTTTGTGTTCAGTTCATGTTTTGATTTTGAGTTTTTAGTCCTGCCATTGGTTTTCCCCTCACCTGTCTGTCATTCCCCACCAGCTGCACCTTGTCCCCAATCACTCCCAGTCCCTATTTAGTTTCCAGTCTCCCCTCTCAGTTGGTCGGATCTTTGTTTGCTTACCCTGCCATTCATGTTTCCTTACCTTACCTACCGGACCTGCCTGCCTTGCTTCCCGTTGTTCCAAGTTAAGTATTTATTTATCTATGCCATGCCAAGTCCTTTGTTTATTTCGTCACAGTTTGGTTTTTTGAATCCGGCTTAGCCGCGCTTTCTGTTGATACTTTGTTTTTTTGTTAATAAACCCCATCGTGACAGAAAGATCCGGCCAGAAAATGGACGCAGCGGACTCAGACAAATTCTGGGACTTATATGAAGAGCTGTGGCGCAGTATTGAGCGGGGCTCCGCACTTGAGAAACTGCGGGTGGCTGGTGAGCTCTTGCTGTTCTTGTCAGCGAGGCGGGGGCTCCGGGGGTGGCACTCTATCCTGGAGTTCGTATGGGTCCATGCCGGGACCGTGCAGCGCACCGCCTCCTTGGACGTTTTTGGCTTGGAGCCAGAAGAGGTAATTAAGCTGTATGGCTCCCCTCCCTCCTCTTCCTCAGGCTCACAGGACCCACAGTCCCAGGACCCAGCAGCAGCCACAGTGACCAGAGCCCTAGCAGTCTCCGAGCTGGCCCCAGCCGTCAAAGAGCCTGACCACGAGGCCACAGGGCCTGACCACGAGGCCACAGGGCCTGACCAAGAGGCCACAGGGCCTGACAAAGCCTCAGAGCCCATGGGGCCCCTGCCCATGGACTCACTTTTTCGAGTCCCTCCCTCCCACCCCCAGACATTGGGGATGTCTGGGATCCATCCCTTAAAGGGGGGGCTCCCCCCCCCGCCGGACGTCTGGCCGCCTGCTGAACGGTCTCCAGCTCCTCCTCCTGCTATGCCGTCGGAGGTCTGGGTGCCAACCAGACCACCGCCTCCTGCCACGTCGTTGGATGTCCGGCCGCCTGCTGGACGGTCTCCGGCTCCTCCTGCCGCCACGTCAACGGAAGTCTGGGCGTCCGCCAGACCACCGCCTCCTGCTGCCACACCGACGGAAGTCCGTCTCCTGACAAGACATCGGTAGGTCCACTCAAGCAATCTCAGTGTGTGAACAGAGAAAGTCTCCACTCTCTTTCATCTATCTCACAATTCAACTGTTTGGTTGGAATTTTACTAAAATGCATCTATATAGGATGAATATCTCAGCAGAAAGGAATGCTTATGTAGTCTAAAATGGAGACTGATGATTAATTTAAAATCTTGTTTCATGTTGATATATAAAAAGTTAGAACAAACATTGTTTAATCATTTTTATTAAACTCAAACTACAAAAAATTTCTGTTATTTTCTCATACAGCATGTCTTATGATTGTACAGCAAATCATACTTGCTAAATTGCATAAAATGATCTTTGTACATTTATGTTACCCACATTGCTATTATAAAATGTTGCAAAACTACAAAAAAATCATAAGATAACCACTACCAATTTTATACAGCATTTTAAAACTGGATGATACAAAATTTGCTGAGTTTTATAATAAGGCAAGGCAATTTTATTTTTAGAGCATAATTCGTACACAAGGCAATTCAAAGTGCCAAATAAGCCCTCTGACAAGTTTGAATTATTTAAAGGCTTATTTATTTGGTGAATTAAGAATTCTAAACAGCCAGTGTTAAATATGGCAGAATAATTCTAAAACTTTCTCACATGCCTTAGGAATAGGCTACACATTTGATAAAATACATAATCGCATGTTGTCAAAGCTACGTTTCAACATCTTTTTGCCAACTTTTCTTCCCACTTTGATTGCAGCAGCTGTGTTACGTTCAGCCTCTGACAAATATTACATTTTAATATTGATTTAGGATTACAGTTTATTATTTTTATCAGATGTGTTGCTGAAGGTCTATTGTCATTGTGATTGTAACGGCGAATGTGCACATATCTACGACAAGAAATCCTGGGTTACTTCCGGTGTAGCAACTAATGGAGTAGGACGCGTCTTTCTGAGCTCCTGCAAAAACTTTTAAAATGTTTATTTAAGGCACACTTTTTCTATCTTCTCTTGGTGTCCGTGTTTTATACATCTAAACCCGTAATTTATAGTCGACTTCAGGTTGGTGAAAATGCCTAAAAAAAAAATCTAACCAACAACATCTCCACCTCAGTTGGGCACAGAATTTAAGCTGTCACTCTATGCTGACGATTTATTATTGTATGTCTCAGATCCAATGCATTCTATACCAACAATTTTATCCACTTTTCAGAGGTTTGGGTCATTCTCAGACTATAAAGTGAATATTTCTAAAAGTGAATGCTATCCTATCAATGCTCCAGCATTACAGTTCACACAGTCTGATATCCCTTTTGAATTGAGCCCGTCTGGCCAAAAGTATCTGGGCATCAATGTAACTAGAACTCTAAACTCCCTTTTCTCTGCCAATTTCTCCCCTTTAATATAAAAAATTACCCCCTTCCCCTCCAAATATGGGGAAGTTTGCCTCTCTCGTTGATCGGCAGAATTAACGCAATTAAGATGAACATCTTACCCAAATTCCTATTTTTGTTTAATTGTCTCCCACTTTTCCTGCCGAAGCATTTTTTTCAAAACAATTGATCAAATTATTTCTGCCTTTCTATGGTGTGGAAAGGCAACCAGGATCCACAAATCCACACTTCAGAGGTGCAAGTTCAAAGGTGGACTGTCTTTCCCTAATTTCCAATTGTATTTTTGGGCAGCATATATCCACAAAATTTTGTTTTGGTCTAAACCGATGGATCTGCCCTGGTGCAACTTAGAGGCGCAGTCATGTGTTACATCTTCATTAATGGCTTTACTTACCTCCTCCATTCCAACCAACCTCTCTGGCTTTACAAGCAACCAAGTGGTCCGTTCTGCACTTAAAATTTGGTATCAATTTAGGAAACATTTCAGGTTTACGTCAGCGTCTATTTTAGCTGCTTTACTGATGAATCACTTATTTCGACCCACGTTTACAGACTCAACCTTTTGTACATGGCACAATAAAGGCCTGAAATGTTTTAAAGACCTCTATAAAGATAGTATTTTTCGCAGTTTCACAGATCTTTTAGGAGAATTTCATCTCTCACCCTCATCTTTTTCGATACTTTCAGATTAGACACTGCGCTAAAGTTTTATTGAATTTGGAGGATGTCTGGTGGGACGCTGCTCTTCAAAATATTTACAAAAGCTCACCTTGCGCTCGTCTCACACTTATACAATTCAAGGTACTATTCAGAGTTCATCTTTCCAAAACTCGACTGTCACAATTTTATCCTAATATTGCCGACAACTGTGACAAATGTCAAGCTTCACCCTGCAATCTAACACATATGTTCTACTCTTGTTCATTACTTTCTCGCTTCTGGCAGAATTATTTTCATTCCATGTCAAAAATACTTTTGACGATCATAAAGGTTTCTCCCCATGTCGCTATATTTGGGCTCCCGGAAGACCACAACCGGTTTACTTCCAAGCAGCTAGATTTCATTAACCTAGTTCTCACGCAGATGGATGTTTCTCATCCATCTGGAATTTTGTCGGTTGCCTAGCTGTTCTCTGCTGTGAGTAGGCGGGGGTTGTATTCAAAAACCTCTCGAACCTGATTGGAGAATTCAATGTGTGTGTCACGTACTACTTCGACCAATCATATCGAAAGCGGACGTGGCGCGTTGGCGTGCGACCAGTCTCTCAGTCTGTGGTGGAAAATAAACAAAACACAACAGCAGCGAGCAAAGCAGGAGCTAGCAGCAGCTAATCTGTTAACACCCCGCCCCACGATTGTGATTGGATCTAGGCATAGAGGCGGGCCCGTTTATGGGGTAACCGAAGACTTCGGGCCCAACAAGGCGCGTCCAGACCCTCGTGCGAGCTCACGAAGTGTAACGAAGATGCACGAAGCACGAAGGGTCTGTGTGAGAGCCAGGCTAAGATTTCATAGCCTTCACTTCATTAATAGCTAGACGCCGTCTCCTTCTTCACTGGAAGTCAACTAAAGCTCCCTCCAGCTCTGTGGCTCAACGATACTATGTCTTTTCTAAAGCTAGAGAAGATCAGATATTCAGTGAAAGGTAACTCTGACAAATTCTACAACAAGTGGCTTCCTTTTTTAACTTTTTTTCTATCTCTTCAGTCTCTGCCCCCTGATTGATGGACCCCCACTCACTCTCTCCTTCTCTTTGCTCCCTTTTTCCTTTTCTGTCTTTTGTCCTCCTTTTTATTTAAACTGAGCAGCTTACACACACATGTTCATATTACACATATTATACTTATTCAACTGCTATATATAGATGTCCTTAACTGTTAGTTAAGCAGCCCCCCACAATTGTGTATTGTTCTGTAATTGTTGTAAAAAAAACCACTAGAGGTAGACTGTATGTTTTTTTTTGGTTTTTTTTTTTAACTCATCAAGATGCACATTATTTTGACTGTATCAATATGTTTGCTCAAACTGACAGTGGTGATACAATGCTCAATGTAAATGTGACATTGATTTCTATTCCAATGTGCCTTACCTCCCAATAAAAATATTAAACAAAAAAAGAAATCCTGGGTTGACTTACCAAATTATAACCAGCATTGTGCTCCACCTGAATGACCTTTCTGTTGTTACGATTGGATGAGCCAAAAGCTCTAAATATGTTGAACTACCATCATAGTACAGGGCCCAGGCTAAAGAAGGTTTTTCACAGGCCTTTTCCAATGCCAGATAGCTCAGTAACAAATGTGTGAGTAAGGCCATAGCCTGTTTTGGCCCTTCTCTTTGCCATGTACACCAACGTGTTAGGCCCGATCATCCATTCACATGGCTTCTCGTATCATTTCTAAGTAGATGATATCCAAACCACCTGTAATTTCCACCAAGTGACTCTACAGTCTCGGTGCGAATCTCAAACTATCTTGATGACATATTCGCATGGATGAGAGAGCATCACCTATTTACATTATATATATATATATATATATATATGTGTATAAACTTAGAAACGTGTGGCTAAATACAGAGGAGCCAGGTCAGGAAACGCCATCACAAGAGGCCATCTGCACTGAGTGCTGCTCACAACCCACGACCAGGACGCCTCCACCCGGGCGCACACCCCGGCCAAGCCGATGTTCACCATGAGTCAGAGACATCCCAGCCAGAGTCCTTTAGGTCCTTAGGATCGATAATTAAAACCTCAGTCTTGTCCTGGTTGAGCTGTAAGAAGTTTTCTGCCATCCAGGAATTGATATCTAAAATGCATTTAAAAAGGGCATCAATTGGTCATCAGGAGACATGGATATGTACAGCTGTGTGTCATCCGCATAGCTGTGGAAATTGATACCATGCGTCCTGATGACATTTCCGAGTGGGAGCATGTACAAGTTAAAAAGTACGGGGCCTAAAATTGAGCTTTGGGGCACACCACATTTAATTTCATGGATCCTTGAGGAGCATGTGTCCAAATTTACGAGGAATTTTCTATCTGGGAGATGAACTAAACCATTGGAGGGCAGTACCAGAGAGGCCCACCAGGTGTCTCAGTCCTTTTAAAAGAATCAGGTGATCTACTGTATCAAAAGCAGCGCTTAGATCCAGTAGCACAAGGACTGTAAGCTTGTGTGCGTCCAAGTTACACCTAAGATCATTAACAATTTTCAGTAGCGCAGTCTCTGTACTGTGGTTCGTCCTAAATCCAGATTGAAATTTCTCAAAAATGGAGCGGTTATTTAAAAAAAAGTTTTTCTAAAATTTTACTCAAAAATGGTAAGTTGGACACTGGTCTGTAGTTATTAAGAACATTAGGATCCAAGTTGTTCTTCTTCAGAAGGGGTCTGAAGGGAACGATTCACAACATTCAAGAGCTCATCTTCAAAGAATCCATAAAACGTTGTAAAAAGTGATGTGGGAATTGGGTCTGTCTAAAAGGCCAGTTGTTGGTTTTACTTGGGAGAAAACTAGACCAAGCATCTCCGCATCAACCAGGGCAAAACTGTCCGTTGTTTCTTCAGGTAAAAACAACTTCTCTAACTCCGGCTATAGTTAGCTGAAGTTGAATGGATGTACTCATGCATTAATAATTGATATCCTAAAGCAGGGCTATTCAAATGGCGGCCCGCGGGCCACATGCGGCCCAGAAGCAATACCCGAGTGGCCCAACTTGTGGTTCAGCCAAAAAAGCAGAGAAAAACCATGAAAAACACAGATTGCCAAAATCAACTCAAAATGCCTACGGTAGATCAGAAAGTGAATGCAGCACTCCACGTAGCCTAGCAACACACAACCAACCCACCCACGAGGCAGCGCGTTGTTCTGAAAGTTACTGATAGAACCATGTTAGCAGCTCAACTCCAACTGAAAAAGTATGTCTTTCTCAACCCTCAAACGGAAAATTGACGATGAAAACCGTTGTTTTAACCCTGCCTGGGCGGGCAGATACTGTTTTATTTTACCACCAACTCCAAATGCCAAACCTATGTGTTTACTTTGCATGACTCTGTTGCGGTACTTAAGGAGTTTAATGTCCGGAGACACCACCTGGAAAAACACCCGACTTTCTCAAATCTCAAATGAGGACCTCAAAAGGGCAAAGTTTAATTGCGTCGTACAACAGGAGTCGTACAACTTTGGTGCGGACATGCACAGCTCAAGAGACAGATCCTTGATGGTTCTTTTTTATTCAGTTAATTGCACCTTGTGATGTGCTACGGTCAGATATGACCAGCATGTTACTTTGATTTTATTTAAAAAGGGAGACAACATTTTGTGACCAAAATATTCTTTTCAGTATTTTAAAGCAGGGGTCTTCAACGTTTTTCAGGCCAGGGACCCCCAAACTGATGGAGAGTTGGAGCAGGGACCCCCCTACTATTAATATGGCATACAATTGTGTTTTATATTTAACGGGGCCTAGTGCCGTTTATAAATATAGCTACTCTGTTATTGTACATTCAATACTAAGCTATTCAAATAATACACAGGTTAATATATTCATGTTTTTATTTTAAACATGTGCAAGGCACAGGGTTGCCGTGCCACTGCCATTTATAAACAAACATCTTGCATACAACACTGAGCTATTCAAATAATCCACAGATTTTAACTTTAAACATGCATGTAGATGGGACAATGAATCCTCAAAGCATCTGTGGATGGCACACGTTTGCACAAAATTTGTGAGAAAAAACTGTTTGAAAAAAAAAATATATATATATATTTTTTTTTAAATGTTAAAAATCGTCTAATCAACCAAAGATTTCGCGACCCCCCTGCAGTACCTCCGCGGACCCCCTGGGGGTCGCGGACCCCCTGTTGAAGACCTCTGTTTTAAAGTGAAAAATAGCATCATTGTTACCTCAGGTTCTATTTATTTAGAGACGTTTTTAATGCACTTTTTGATGTTCTTATGTCAGATGTTTATTTCATTCAAAAGGGAAAACCATTTCATCACCACTGATGTGCACTTTTTGTTTTAATGCCTGGTTTATTTCAGGAGTACCTCAGTTCATTTAAAAGTTTTGAAATGTGTTTTTGTGCACTTTTTGAAGTGGCTGTGTTTAACAAAAATACAAAGAGGGGAAATGATGAATAAACATCACATGTTATTTCATTATATTTGTGTTGGTTTGAAATCTGTCATTACCTCCTCCTTACTGGCCGCTGAAAATGTCCGGCCCAGCTTATGGTCTCGGTTTTAAAATCTGGCCCAACTGAATTCGTAATTGAATAGCCCTATCCTAAAGAGTTCACTATTACATTTTTCAATTGAGTGGTTAGACACTAAGCCTTGGGATGTGCACTACCATCTCGTCTTCCATCCCAGAAAACTAAAACTGACGTGATGAAAATATAAACTCATCTGAAGTTGATTCCACTAAACTTAAGGACTGTTGTGAATGCATTTACTGGAATTTATTTGCATTATCCAATGTAGCAAATTATATATCCACTACATATTTTTTTACAAGCTCACTTTAGAGACAGCATTACAGTTCTGTCAGAACCACTCTCGTCAAAACGAGACGAGAAACAGAGATGAATTTCAGAAGCTTATTCTGAATGCATACAATTTGTGTTTGGCGGTATGGCTCTGTTCGGAGGAAGTTCCGACTTTTCCATGAGCTCCATGGAAGCCAGACAGGGAACAGCAGCATCCTCAGGTGGAGTGCCTTCCATTTGCTGTAAAGGCAACAAACCCCCTAGAACAGAGCAAGCAACAATGAACAACAGTATGACATTGTTAGCAATGAAAAATCGGTGGAGCAGGGGAGGTGGTGGGTGCAAGCAGAAAGCAAAAAAAAAGCAGTGACAGCAAACCAAGTTTAAATGAAGTGCCCCAAATGCCAGCATCCAATTGCGAGCAGGAGCTGATTACCCATTGAGCGCAGCTGGTTGTGGAGCCATAGGGGTTGGGTCGGCGTCAGCCAATAGGCAAAGGGCGCGTTGACTACGTGGTCTGCCAGAACTACCGCGATGCTCCATTTGGCAAACAGATTGGCATGTTGAGGGACCACAACATGATCTTGAGTTCTGGCAATAAACAATTATACAGTGTTGCCAGATCCAAGTTAATATATATATAAGAAAATTATTTGGAGACCCAAAAGCAAGAAGTACCTCAATATTCAATTTATCTTAAACAATAAAAACAGCGAGAATTCTAGGACACTATCAGGAGTAGTAATGACCGGCTATCTGATAAACTCACCAGCTTCTTTGCTTGCTTATAATTGACTGAGGCAGAGACAGTAACTAATAACTTGGCATTTACTGATTACTGAGCAGAGAGAAAAATCTTTAACCTGTCTCTTGCATCCTGCACTGTCCCTAAATGCTTAAAGTGTATCATGCTGGTACCTGTGAAAAAAATAAGCTACGTAAAAGAAAACAGGTCTGTGGCTTTTACCTTTACACTGACGTTTGAGAGATTGGTTGTTCATCTACACATGATGGACAAAATATAATTCACATTTCAACAGAGGATACTGACAACAGAGCTCTTCACACTACATTGACTCAACCAGGAACACTCTGGTTCATACCTGAGTTTGTGACAAATACAAAATTCAGGTCAATAAAAAACAATCATCCTCAGAATGACAGTCAAACTTGTCAGAAAAGCAGGTTGTTTAGAGCTGACAATATTGTGTGTGTAAAATCTCAGTTACATGTTCTATATAAAAATACACGATGCCTATGTCGCACAGACATAGCTGTGCAAGAACCATGACATCAATCAGTCCACTGATTTCCCTTTAATATAATACTATATCCTAAATAAAATATATTCAGAGATATGCCTGGAAACTTGTTATGGATTAGACAACAATTATTTCAAAGATATTAAAAGACAGAACTATTAGACTGAATTTTGGACTGTTAAATAGTTTATTGATTTTCTACTCAGGGTTTTTCATGTCTGATCTAAAATCAGTGCTTTATGACACAGTGGAGCCAAAGTAGAATGTTTTTTTTTTAACATCACTATGCCCTTCTAACATCATAGAAATGCATCTCCCCAGGATGTCAGAATTTGCAGAACTTGGGCTGCTTACTCAAACCGCAGCGATGAAAAATGAAAAAAAAATTAAGTTTTGTACAGAGCGAAACTGACTGCTCATCTGGCAAGACATCGGCTCAGAGCCACGGTAATATCTTGATCTTTTAATGACTATGAAGTGTATAGACTGGAGTTACACACCTTGGATTAATTTTGAGAAGAACCAGCACTACTCTTTATAAAGTGAGACTACTGTGCTTTTACTCTGATAACCACAGTTTCAGATGTAACTATGTAATGACTGAGGGTCATTGGATTTTGGGTGGAGCCACTATTATAGAGTTGAGGTTCACTGCAAACACTCGTCTTGTTTTTCTAGTAGTCTAACAAACTTTTACCTAGAACCTAGTAGTCTACCTAAACTTTTGGCTAGAATATAATAGATTTCAACAGAGAATTCATAATTCACAACTACATTGAGTTTCTCCCTCCCCAGTTTGCCTGGAGCTTTTACACTTCAGGAAAGTTTAAAAAAGTTAAGTAAACTACCAAAAGAGATGTTCAATCACACTTAAACTTTCCATTAGTCTGTAAACTGTTCTTTATTTTTATTTTGTTTTATTTTGTTAGCTATCTATAACAATATATTATAAAGCAGCAATATAACTTAACCTCAGGGATTAATGAAGTAATATTAAATTGAAAAGTTTTTTTTTTAATTGAATGAATGAACGTGAGTCGATGAGCTGAATTTTACTTTTCATTCTTTAATATTTTTACCTTTCAATCTTTATGTATACTTGTTGCTATATTTGGATCTACCAGTGACACTCCTTCTTGATCACAATTCTAGTGCTGGTTCGGGGCAAGTGCTAAACACAACCTTGGCGTGTTTAATAAGTTAAACCTCCATGTGGTCTCCTTTGTCTGCGGCGCTCTGCTCTCCTTCCTTCATGAAACAAGAAGTATGGCCTGCGCTCCATCCTTCGTGTCCTGACTCTCTCTGTGAGCTCTTCCCCTGGGGAAGGACAGTTATCAGAACGGAATTCCAGGTGGACCGTTCTTAAGGGCCGTGTATACTCTCGCAGCAGTGTGTCGCAGTGAGCTTGTCGCAGACACGACGCAGTTATTTTTGATTTATGCCCAATTTTGAAGCGCTGTCTGCGCTATGTTAATCCCACGCCACAACGCAAGAGGGACAATCACGAACAAGCTAGGATTGTGGGTGTTACGGTTACGGAGGTCATTCAACAGCAATGGCGACTGGACGAATGCGCATTTTGATTGAGATGCAGCTGATCGATCTAGAAATAGAAGAAATATTGCTACTACTGGAGCTGGCAGAGAGGCAAAAGAATCGTCACGGTTACCATTAGCCGGTTAGCAAACCGGAAATACGCATAGTGTAGAGCGGATGTAGAGTTGACCAATCAGAGGCCTCCTTTCTCTCCTCCCTGCGGCGATATCTGCGGCACTGTCTGCGGTCAGTCACAATTTTGGGGAGGTGCACCAGAGTGTCTGCGGAAGGGGGGGGGGGGGGCATATCTGCGTTAACTGCGACACACGCAGACGACCTGGTTTCCCACCATAAATCAGCCTTTAGACCGGCGTTTTTAGAACTGCATTCTTAGAGCTGCGTTCTTAGAACTGCTCTGTCCGAATACGGCTATTGTGAATTTAGTGGAGGACCACAGTGCAGGGAGACAGTTTATCTATTCAGATCTCCTTTTCCCTGCACAAATCTTTTGGGCTCTATTGGCCTTTATTTGATGTTAGGTAGACAGCAAAGGGGACAGAGAGAGTGGGGGAAGACGTTTAGCAGGAGGGCCTCAGACAGGGGCCTCAGGGCCTCAGACAGGGACTCTAAACCCAGGTCAGCCGCATCAAGGTACTATAGCCTCTGTACACGACTCGTCCACTCAACCAATAGAGCAATACGGCACTCTGCAAAGTGATGTCTATTAAATGCCGTTTTAAACAGCAGTCAGTGGCTGTGAATACTATTTAAAGAGTTGTTGCTAATGTAGCACCAGTCTTTTGTGGCCGGAGCAACTACTCTGGTGGTCAAAACAGAAAGATTCTGTTGGTTGTCAGTTTATTCCCTTTGCCATTAAACCCTTAATTAAGATCTTCTGTCAGCTAACTTCATAAGTTCTACAATTAGGTAAATAAATTACACCTGTATGTATTCTAATTTTCACATGATGTCAGTATATAGCTGCTGTGAAGAGCCTCAGAGTACACATTGTATAGCACCCCATCAAACAAGAAGCAACAAGGAGTTCTCCAAACAGGTCAGGGTCAGATTTCTTTAGAAGTGCAGTTTGGGGTTAGATTCTTACGAAGTATTAAGGAAATGGAAAAAATCCACATGACTAAATGTGCCTAACTCATAGGGACAGGCACCAAGAAATTTACATATATAATTTCTGCATAAGAGGGCTTGACAAAATGTTTACTTTGATATCTTTGTATTATTTAAAATTCAAGTTGTAAGACAACAAAGAGAGCAAACATTGCCAAAGGGATGAATATTTTCCCAAAGCACTGCATGTGCATGTACATGCATTATAAGACTGCACATTCCATGTGGTGCCTGAACAGATCCAACTCCATTGTACATTTTTTTGATTACCTGGTCTAACCCTAACCTGGAAAAGGGAGGAGGGAGGAGGCTTGCTGGAGGAGCTTAAGCTTAATTTTTTTTTAGGCATCCGCAATGTCTGAATGTGCATAAATCATTAATCCCATATTGTTAATGGAATTAAAGATAAACATGTTATCACAATCACCTCAAATAATCAGCTAACAAGATAATGCAGCAATAGCATGGCTATTATAGGATGTCTCATTTTGTCAAATGCCACCTCACCTCACGTCCTCTGCTCACATCTCTGGTGAGAGGAACTGAGACTCATAGTGGAGTTGAGGCAAGCAATCATGGAAGTAAAAAGTTAAGGAAATGGAATAAAGGATATGACCTGACCTCCAAAACATGCTCTGTTTGTTGTTCCCGGTCCAATTTCTGTGATGTTGTGGTGATCAGACCTGAGAACGAAAACAGAGAAGGCCATTAAAACTCTTTCTCTCTTTCTTTTGTTTGCTGTCTCTCTTTTTCTTATGCACACACTCAGACACAAAAACACAGACACTGGCCAGGTTTTGTGGGAGCAAAGTTTTATCCATCTCATTCACACCATATACTTTCTGTCTCTCTGTCTGTGTCATGCTAAGACCAGGGGTCAGGGTGTTCTCTGGTAAGATAAACAACAGAAGATGTTTGTGCAAGACACAGACATAGAGGAACCAGAGCCTGGGCTCAACCCAGTCTCACAGCAAAACGTGTAATAGCTACATTGGTCCACAAGGGAAAACGTGGTATTGTCACAATTTGGCCCCCAAAATTGACAATACTACGTTTTATTTGGCCCATTCATTTACATTGCCTTGCAATCAGGTCACGTGACTATCAAGTTTCCCACAGCGAAAAAAAGAAAATGGCCGACTGTTCTGTTGAATATATTATGAGAGATACACATTGGATCAATAAAGTTGAAAACAAAAAAAAAAAAAAAAACAAAAAAAATCACATGCCTTCTCCCTCTACTGGCTCACTGAAATAATGGTCCATTGATAGAAATGGTTGATAATACATTATCAACCATTTCTATGATAAGGTCACTATTGTCATCTGGGTATATATTTATATATATATAAACATTTTTTTATTTTTTTTTAAAACAGAAAGTACGGGGAATGTCGGTGCAGGTCGGTGACGTAGAGCTAGCAGCGTCCATAGCAACCACCTTAACAACGGTACCAAACGTTTTATTCTTACGTTTTTTCAAGGAGATACTAAAATCTTCGGTGAAACTAATAAACGAAAGATCGTCTACATTCCTTGAACGAAGATTATAAAAATATTATGCATAGTTCTCGCTAGAAATGCCATCGAAATGCATACAAATGCAGATGATTTCTTAAAATGTTGTTTTTCACAGAAAATAGGTCGACAGTCGGCCATTTTCTTTTTTTCGCTGAGGGAAACTTGATAGTCATGTGACCTGGTTGCACGGCAATGTAAATTATTAGGCCAAATAAAACGTAGTATTGTCAATTTTGGGGGCCAAATTGTGACAATACCACGTTTTCCCTTGTGGACCAATGTAGCTATTACACGTTTTGCTGTAAGACTGGGTTGGTATGCTGCTGTGTGGCATGGATCTCTGCTGAAGGTGTTAATGGAATTCCCCATAGAGACGAGTCTGACTATTAAGGTTTTTCTCCACAACATAAGCGGTGCCCCCAAATCATGAATTTGACATCTGGAACCCTGATGAGTGAGTCCTCTGTACACCAAACAGCAGAGATCGATCTTGAAAGCTGGCAAGGTAGGATCTAGGATGATATACTTTCTGAGACAACTGAAGAAGTACTGCCATGGGAGCTGCTGATACAGTTGTATACTGCATTCATTGAATATGCCCTGTGCTCCACCATCACAGTCTGGTTTGGTACAGCCACCAAACAGATCAAAAACAGACTTGTACACATCAAAATCAAGGAAACAGGCAGGAAAAATCATCTCTGACCCCTGTCACAGCCCGGCTCTAAGGCTGTAACAAAAATGGGAGACAGACGAAAGCTTCCAAATTTCAAACAACTTTTATTTACAAAATAATCTAAACTAAAGAAACGTGGAAGTCAGTTGTCAGTCGTGTATGCATGCCTGAGTGTGTGAATGTGAAAGCGATCAAAAACAACAAAACAGCCGCCGCCCTGCAAGTCAAAGGCAAGTCAGGAGGGGTCGAAACTGGCAAGAGAGAAGCTTTTGTAGCACAGGCTCCAGGTGTGCCCAATCAGTCTGACGAGCACTCCGTACTCTCTGTAGAAGGGAAAAGGCACTGAAGAGAACCGGGACATCTAGTGGAGCGGAGGGGTCGTCACCCCCCCCCCCCCCCCATAAAAACAAAGTTCCCCCCTGGAACTAAAAGAGGGCACATGCACCCTACTGCAAACCCCAGTCAGCCAAGCAACCCGCCCTCTCTGCAACCCAGCAACTCCGGCGCCTGAAGAAGCGAGACACAGTGATGAGGAAGCCTGAAAAACCAAAGTAAACCATAATGGCACAGTACACATTTAAATGCAAGGTGCTCTGGATAGAGCGTCAGCCACAATGTTATCCGAGCCTTTAATGTGGCGTATATTCAAACAATAAGACTGCAAAAGTAACACCCATCGCATCAATCTGCGGTTTGGACACTGTAATGAATGCAGGAAAGTTATGGGATTATGGTCAGTAAAGACCACCAGAGGAACACTGCCAGAATCTAGGTACACTTCAAAGTGCTGCAAAGCCCAGATGAGCGCAAGTGTCTCTTTTTCGATAACAGAGTAGTTCAATTGAAACCGATTAAACTTTTTGGAGTAAAAACTCACAGGTCGTTCAACACCACAGTCATCACACTGAAATAACACCGCACCTGCACCTACATCACTCGCATCCACCTGCAGTTGGAAGGGTTGGTTCATGCGTGGAGCTGCAAGCACAGGAGGAGAACAAAGGACGGATTTCACATTGTCAAAAGCTTGCTGACATGAAGGTGACCAGATGTATTTTGCTTTACCCTTTAACAAGTCTGTTAGGGGAGCTACCACAGTGGAAAAGTTTTTACAAAAACTGCGGTAGTACCCCACAAGACCCAGAAACCGTTGGAGTTCTTTTTTCGTTGCTGGTACTGGATACTGCACGATTGCAGTCACCTTTGCCTGCACAGGCCGCACATTCCCCTGCCCCACTACCTTACCCAGGTATGTGACGGTGGCTTTGGCAAACTCACACTTTGCCAGGTTAATGGTTAAGCGTGCGTCAGCTAAACGATCAAACAGTTTTTTAATACGGACCAGATGTTCTTCCCACGTATTACTGTAGATCACCACATCGTCGAGATAGACGGCACAACCCTCCAATCCAGACACAACCATATTCATAAGGCGCTGGAACGTCGCTGGTTTGTTCCACAACCCAAAACTCATAACTGAGTAAGAGAAAAGACCCGAGGGAGTTATAAAAGCAGAGATCTCCCTGGCTCTCTTGGACAGTGGAACTTGCCAGTAACCCTTTAATAAATCGAACTTGCTCACAAACTGAGCTGAGCCGACCTGATCTACGCAGTCTTCCATTCGCGGTAGGGGATAAGCATCTGGTTTTGTAACCCCATTTACTTTCCGGTAGTCCGTGCAAAACCTGGGACTCTTGTCAGACTTGTCTACCAACAAACAAGGTGATGCCCAGCTAGATGCAGAGGGTTCAGCAATACCATTAACAAGCATGTACTGTATTTCCCTGTCCATGACCTTGCGCTTCTCTTCCGACACCCGGTAGAAACGTTGGCGGATTGGCTGCGTTTCACCTACATCAATATCATGTTCAATTAGGTGAGTTCGACTTGGTACGTCACCAAACAAACACAGATACTCATTTATCAGAGCAAACAGCTCAGAGCTCCCTACCTCAGACAAGTGTCCAAACAGAAGTTTAATTTTTTTCAGAGTTTCAGAATTGTTTAACCTCCCACATAACAAACTTTCATCAGGTTGGATAACCCCGTCAACCTCTGGTACAGACAAAAACCTCAAACCTCCTACTGCAGCAGCCACAGCCTTACCTGTCCTTGTCTGTTCCTCACCTTTGGATGTGTCGACCTGCCGAGTATAATAAGGTTTCAATAAATTGACATGACAAAGTTGTGTGGACTTCCTACGGCCCGGTGTTGACAGCAAATAATTCTGGTCGGACAACTGGCGTAACACTGTAAACGGGCCAGTAAACTTTGCCTGGAAAGGGGAGCTGAAAACTGGCAACAACGCAAGTACCTGATCACCAGGGCTAAACTGCCGCTGCTCAGCTTTACGGTCATACAGACGCTTCATTTTCTCCTGGGAAGAGGTCAACTTCTCTCTAGCCATCTCCCCCCCAGCATACAACCGGTGGCGAAAACCATTTACATAATCAACCAAATTACTCGGCGGTTCCGACAGCCCCACAGCATCATGCAATAATGTGAGTGGCCCACGCACTGTGTGTCCAAAAACTAGCTCATTTGGACTAAACCCGGTGCTCTCCTGCACCACTTCTCGAGCAGCCAACAGAAGCCAAGGCAGCCCATCCTCCCAGTCCTGGTTTAGTTCAACACAGTAGCCACGCAACAGAGATTTCAGGGTCTGGTGAAATCATTCCAGAGCCCCTTGACTCTGAGCATGGTACGCAGAAGCCTGATTATGCTTTACATTCAGTTGTTTCAAAACCTGAGCGAACAAATGAGAGGAAAAGTTTGATCCCTGATCACTCTGGATTACTTTTGGAATGCCAAAGATGGAAATGAACTGCGTCAGAGCCTTTACCACAGACCTAGCAGTAATGGTGCGAAGCGGGTACGCAGCTGGATACCTTGTGCTCTGACACATTACTGTCAGCAAATAATTACTACCACCCTTGGAACGAGGCAAAGGACCGACACAATCAATAATCAAATGTTCAAATGGCTGTAATATTGCTGGGATAGGATACAGAGGAACCGGTTTAATACTCTGGTTTGGCTTACCGGTCATCTGACATGTATGGCATGTTCTAATGTACCTTGACACATCCTTTTTTAACCAAGGCCAGAAAAAGTACCGCAGAATATAATTATAAGTCTTATGGACACCCAGATGCCCAGACTGATCATGGGAAGCCTTCAGCACCTCACTGCGAAATTTAGAAGGAACAACAATCTGCCAGACCGGGTCACCAACAGTTTTCCCCATGAAGCAGCCATTTCCGCACCAACAACTCATCCTTCAACACGTACCCACTTGCAACACTCTCTGCCTCCTTAACAGTGAGAACCTGATCAAACAACTGACTCAGAGAGGGATTTGCTCTCTGCTCCGCCAGCAGGTCACTGCGAGAAACAGACAAAAGAGACTCAGGGATGTCTACGGAGAAAAGCTCACTTTCTCCTGCTCTCTCATCCTCCAGGTCAGTATTAGACTCCGACTCAACACGGCACATAGCTCGTGTCACCGCACAGGCCGTGAAAACTCCAGGAAAACACTGAGCACTCTCATCTGGCCTTCCTGTAACAACAGGTGAAGATGTTACTATGGGTGGAGGTGGCAGACCATCAGCCCACACATGTCTCCCAGCAAGATCATTACCAAGAATAATATCCACCCCCTTAAGGGGAAGTGCAGGACGCACCCCCATGGTAACCTCACCCTGAACCAACCCACAGTGCAGTATCAGTTTATGCAGCGGAACTGGCAACACCATTAGCCCCATTCCCTGCATCAAAATGGAGTCTCCAGTATTTGTTTCCTCAGAAAAAGGCAACACAGAACTCACAATATATGAGTCAAAAGCCCCCGTATCTCTCAGAATTTTTACCGGCACAGTGGCATTACTCCCAACCAGTGACACATAGCCATCCGAGACAAAAGCTGAGAAATCAGCCTTATCCAAACTGCACGTACCTCCAGCTTCCACCTGCTGGGAGGAGGAAATGATAGGATTAACACGTTTATCAGAGGCAGCAAGAGCAACAGATTTAACCTGGGGACCACTATTCCTACGTTTAGGACAATCACCCTTCCAATGCCCCCTGCCTTTGCAATAGTGGCATGTTTTAGTTGAGTCAAACTGTACTTGACCATATGCAACCCGTTCTGGTCTGCTGTTACCCAGATGACCAATTCCTTCATCTCCCTTCACATGACTTGCCCCACGTTTACCACCTCCCCGGTAACCAAAATCATCCCGAGAGTGGTACTCACGGCCACCCCTGTGTGTAAGCACATACTCATCTGCCAGCTTAGCGGCCTTGGCAGCAGTCTTCACTTTATGTTCACTAATGTACACAGCGATGTGACTGGGAATAGAGTTCTTAAACTGCTCTAGAACAACCAAATTACAAAGGTCACCAAAAGTGCTGACCTCCAAGGAAGCACACCACCGACTGAAATGAGTCTCCAGCTCCCTGGCAAACTCAACATGAGTCTGCTTCCCAGACTTCTCCCAGCTCCTAAACCTTTGTCGGTACGCCTCCGGCACCAACTCATAAGTGGTCAAAACAGCCTCCTTCACAGTGATGTAAACTTTACTTTCAGCTACTGTGAGAGCAGAGTACGCTTCCTGCACTTTACCTGTTAACACACACTGTAGCAACAGTGTTCGGTCTGAATCTGACCACCCCCTACTGTCAGCCACGCGCTCAAACAGGGAGAAAAATGTGTCCGGATCTCGCTCACCAAACTGAGGAACCAAACGCAGGTTACTGGCAACATCAAACGAACCAGAATTTAACCTACCAGAGGCATGGCCTGCACCCCCTAAACTCAGCCTACGCTCCTCCACTTCCAGCCTTTTCACCTCCAGCCTTTTAAGTTCAGTGTCCTGTCTTTTTTGTTCCACCTCAGCCTGTAGCTGAAGCAACTCACGCTTCTGTTCAAAAGTTAAACCAGGATCACCAAACACAACAGCTTCCGCAACCGTACCGGCAGCCTGCGACTTACCAGGTTTGATAACCTCCGACTCAGTCAGATTAGCTTTGATAATAGCTTTGATACTTTCCTTAGACCGTCTATCACTGATCTCTAATTCAAAATGATCAGCAATCCTTAGTAACTGGTCGCGTGTGCAGCGCTCCAGCCCCTCCTCGGACGGATCACTCAAAAAAAATCCTCTACACTAGCCATGCCAACTAACAAACAATTACCTGTCCAAAATACAGATTACGCCTACCAATGCACCCGAACCAAATTACAAAAGCCTACTTACCTGAGTTGAACCAGCCCACAAGCACCGCAACGTCACAGTAGAGCCGTCCCTCTAACTGCCTCACCAACCTCTAGCTAAGCTCCCCCCTAGTCTTCGGATGTTACTTGTGGTGGGTTCTTATGCACCAACGCCCGTGAGCCCGGTAAAGCAACCAAAAATTAATGGCGACTCACCTGCAGCTCCGGATGTGCTCCCGAGACAACTGCTCTGACCACGTTCACAACGCTCTAAAAAAACACCCCCCCCAACGAACTCCAAAAGGGAACTCGCTGTAAAGCCTAACAGGGACAGAACCACCGTGAGCCACCACGGCCGCGTACGGGACCAGACAACTCAGTGCCAAACAAAACACACGATCTCCAAACAGACTTACAGCAGCTGGCTCACTGACCAAAACAACCATCACTTTCGTCAACTTCTCCCAACAAAAAAAAATCTCACCTCTACTCGCAACTATAACTACAGCTGATCTCTTATGTCACCGAATTAGCGGACGATCGGACGAGCCCCCATTTGTCACAGCCCGGCTCTAAGGCTGTAACAAAAATGGGAGACAGACGAAAGCTTCCAAATTTCAAACAACTTTTATTTACAAAATAATCTAAACTAAAGAAACGTGGAAGTCAGTTGTCAGTCGTGTATGCATGCCTGAGTGTGTGAATGTGAAAGCGATCAAAAACAACAAAACAGCCGCCGCCCTGCAAGTCAAAGGCAAGTCAGGAGGGGTCGAAACTGGCAAGAGAGAAGCTTTTGAAGCACAGGCTCCAGGTGTGCCCAATCAGTCTGACGAGCACTCCGTACTCTCTGTAGAAGGGAAAAGGCACTGAAGAGAACCGGGACATCTAGTGGAGCGGAGGGGTCGTCACACCCCTCACACCCTTGAAACAATCTTTTTGATCTCATCTGCTCTGGCAGACGATATAGATGTCTGCATACCAGAAGCAACAGATACAGGAACAACGTCTTCCCCCACATCATCACCCTCACAAACAGCTAATCCATAACACCATGTTCCACAACCACAATGCTACTTGGCCTAGTCCCATACACTGATGCACATTATAGTTTATTGCACTGTATGTTTATTGTATTGTTCATAATCTGTATATAAGATGTTGCATTTTTCACTGTCTATACTCTGTTTTACACTGTGTTGCCTGAGAGACACCAACCAAATTCCTTGTATGTGTGAACATACCTGGCCAAAAAACATTATTCTGTTTCTGATTCTGATGTTTTATAAGAACTATTTCATAGCAGCAGCTATGTACTGTGGAAATTGTTGAGAGCACAGACAGCAGCTTGTGATACATGATGGTGAAAGGTGGCTGAGAGGGAAGCTCAGATGATCTCCTTGCAGAAACTTGACTACAGTCATGTACTCAAGTTTAAGATGATGTCAGATGAGTGCACTGTGTATTTTCAATGAATATTGTGAATGAAGGACTAGTCACTAGGTTGTGGTTATGTGAATTATGAAATGAGGTGATGATCTCGAACTGGAACTGGGGATAAGATGTTTAGCCAGTAGGGTGGTCATTAAATTATATGTGAAAATTCTTTTCAGTTGCCAAGGAGCAGACAGGTACTGAGTAGTGATCTAACCAGAAGGCAAAAAAACTTGAAGGTGGAATCTGCAGTAGCTCAAGAGTACTTGGACGTTATTGTAAAAATTGTAAAAATTCAGGAAATATTATAGAGGTCACACATGAGGCTGATGAAACGGACATCAGCTTTCTCAATTCCCTGAATAAACTAAAATGTTTATAACTCCATATTTTGTTTATGATAATATCTCCCGACAAATGTAAAATCAAAAGAAATTAAATACCTCAAAATTGTGAAGATTAGGCATCATATTAGTTGAGTGCAATACATGACTGACTGACTGCAGACTTTGTGTGTGTATGAAACAGCTTGATGGAGGGAATGTGTGAAAGAGAATAAAGTACAGTGAAATTGAGTACACACAACAAATACATATACCCTTATATACATTACATGGAACAGTTAAGTAAGTAAAGAAAGCTGATGTAAGTAGAATAAATGTAATTATAAGTGCTTTTTTAGAGTCCAAGTTAATTAATTAATAAAAATTATTATCAGTGTAACATATGCAGTCAAAATAAGGATTAAAAAGAGACTTCCATATTGCACATGTGCCATTATATGGTGTGTGTTGGCTTGTCTTTATACTTTTTTTTTTGAAGATTTGAAGATTGATTAGTATTATAATTAGTTCTGCTTCTTGTTTAATTTTGTAGAGTTTAGTCCTTTGTAAAATCCAGTTGGATTTAAATGCTGAGCCCCATACTTGTCAGGTCCTTCTACAGGCTTTAGTTATGAACCAGGCATCCCTTTGTCCTTCAGATTTGTCTGTCAGATTGTTATCATTGATGAGTTGAACTTCTTTCTCCTCTTTTGCTCACTACTACACTACTCATATATTTTCTGATTATATCACTTGGAATGGAAGGCATTTCGGTGAAACAAGAAGGTGTTTCAGTTAAACTGGAAGTTGGTATGGTTATCTAAACGCACACACTTAAATCATATTTCACCATGACTCGCTGATATAATATGCGTGCTTTGCTAATCATACCAACTTCCGTTCCAAATGATAACTTCCGGTTTCGGGGACAGCAGGTTAGACTTAGACTTTATTTATTGTCATTGCACAAAAAAAAATAGGTGAGTCTTGACAACGAAATGTCGTTACTTGGCTTCTGGTCAGCAGCGCTTAAAATTTGCTGGCCTCTTATGTTACACCTTTCATCACTTTGCTCTCTTTTCCCCCCTTTCATGTCCTCATATGACATTATGTACATTTGGCATTATTGTTTTCATTAACTTGTGTTCCTCTTTCTCAGCCAGAACTAGGGGCAGAGTTGACTCGAATGGCTCACTCAATGCCCCTAAAATAATCCACTTGAATAGAGGTATAAAATACTGCTTGTAAAGGAAGCTAATATACAATGTCAGCTTGTAAAAAAAATGGCATAAGGTTGTGCACTGATACATAAAACCCTAGATTTGTAAGAAGTTGTGAATCTTTTTCACATTCCTATACATACTGTACATACATCAAAAAACAATATCCATTTTTGTCTAAAGTCTAAAGTTAACCCTAACCCTATATTTACATCCTATTCAATATATTTTCTAAAATCCTAGACAAAACTCTGTGCATACTGTTATAATGACCACAACCTCCTGATTTTCATAATGAGGTTATGTGATAACAGTGTAACAAACATTTACTCAGGACGTTTTAGAAAACACGTGTAAAATTCCTACAAAAAAGTGTCTTGGATCGACCCTGTAAATCCAACACAAAGTCAGCCATTTTGATTGACTGTGTGATTTTTGCCATTTCCAGTTGTTAAATTTAAGGGGCCTAAGGTTCCAGCATGGTTGCTGTGATGGCTCACGTGAGTGGTGTTGATGACGTCACGGTTTCTTGCCGGCCATTTATAGTGGCGCGAGTTGATGCCCCAGTAGTTGCAATCTTCTCCGTCACAGAGGTGTCGTTGCTACGTAAAGGTTACCACTACTCTACAACCAGGAAAGTGGAGAAGAAAACAATGCCTCTGTTTTCAATGAAACTGCTGCAGTATCTGGAAGATGAAATGCTGCTTAGAACCTTGCCGGTGAAAAGGCAACAAAAGAGAAAGATTACTTGCATAATAGCTGATGAGCCTGCAGAAGTTGTAATTTCAATAGGTGTGTTATTACCATTATAGTCTGATATAGTACTTAGAATATTGTTACAGAACTGTATTGTGTTAACTTTTCTTTGTTTTTTGTTATAAAATAGTGTGCTTCAATGGACACACTTGGGAATTATCATTACCTTTCAGGATGCAACAATAATAATAATAGATTGGTTTTATAGGCAAGGCAAGGCCATTTTATTTGTAGAGCAAAGGCTTTTTATGCCTTTAATGGATAGACAGTTGGTGAGAGAGACAGGAAGCAGGGGGCAGAGAGAAGGGGAAGACATGCAGCAAAGGGCCGCTCAGTGCAGGACTCGAACCGGGGCCAGCTGCAGCGAGGACTGTAGCCTCTGTACATGGAGCGGCTGCTCAACCCACTACACCACCAACCGCCCCGAGCAGAGATGTTTTAAAGTCCATTCTCTGAGCGACAGGAAGCCAGTGCAGACACCTGAGTACTGGACAAATATTATATTTCCTGATTCCAGTCAGGACTCGAGCACCAGCATTCTGGATGTACTGCAGCTGTCTTACAGCCTGTTTAGAGAGCCCAGTGAGTAGGCCGTTACAGCAGTCTAACCTGCTGGAGACAAACACATGGATCAGTCTCTCTATGTCTGGTTAATTTTTGCGAGTGTGGTTGATGTTGTTCCACCCTGGGCTCCTTGAGCGACTCTAGAACTCTGATAACTGGTCCAACCTGTAAGAAGCCGGAATCTCAGACTAACACTATTACTAGTGGCCTCATCAGCCAAAGAGGGGTTTGGCTGCAGTTGGCCCCGGTTCGAGTCCCGCATCGGACAGCCCTTTGCTGCATGTCATTCCCCCTTTCTCTGCCCCTGCTTCCTGTCTCTCTTCAACTATCCTGTCCATTAAAGGCATAAAAGCCCCAAAAATCGCGATAAGAACGAGATCGCGAATACAAGCGGTCGAAATGAGTTTCCTCCGCAGGGTGTCTGGGCTCTCCCTTAGAGATAGGGTGAGAAGCTCGGTCATCCGGGAGGGGCTCGGAGTAGAACCGCTGCTCCTCCGCATCCAGAGGAGTCAGATGAAGTGGCTCGGGCATCTGGTGAGAATGCCTCCTGGACGTCTCCCCGGTGAGGTGTTCCGGGCCCGTCCCACTGGGAGGAGGCCCCGGGGAAGACCCAGGACACGTTGGAGAGACTATGTTTCTCGGCTGGCCTGGGAACGCCTCGGGGTTCCCCCAGAAGAGCTGGAGGAAGTGGCCGGGGACAGGGACGTCTGGGTTTCTCTGCTCAAGCTGCTGCCCCCACGACCTGATCCCGTGAGAAGAGGCAGATGATGGATGGATGGAAGCCCCAAAAATATTTAAAAGAATATATATAGATATAGAATCGGATAGCTGAACTTAAAGCAAGACAGGGATGAAGCTGAGTTTTACGACTATGTCGACAGATCTGGGTAACCTCAACTATAGTTGAGGGAGGAAAGGTAGAAGAAAGTTACAAAGATACCCAATGAGTGATGACGTGACAATGGGCAATATAACTGAGTGTTTTTGCCTTAGTGGTCAGCTCTGTATTTTGTACTGTGCTGTTCTCTCTTGCAATATATAATTATAAAATCCTCTTATCTCCTCAGAAGAAAATAACTGACTCTGTGCCTTACTAAAATTTCCACCACAATCCTTCATATCAAATAATGAGAGTGTTCATGAAACACTTTGGCGGTGAATGGTTATTCTTTAGTCTGAAACATAAAGATACTGTTAAGATGTTAAGGATGCTTGAGAGCTCTTGAAACCTGCCACACACATTAGGAGAGCCTAGTATTTGAATGGGCTTTAAGCATCAGGTGTGGAATAAATATTCTGTAGTGCTTCGAGAAAATTTCTGTGAAAAAGACCTAACATCAAATTTCTCTGACTTGTAACAAATTCAGTCCACTAATTTATCACCACAAGACATTAAAAAAAAAAGGCTTTGGACCCATGCCTGACATCCAAATATTTAATTTTGTTCAGTTTATTGCCAAATACCCTGTACAAGTACAGCTCCAAAAATTAGAATATCGTGAAAAAGTTCAATATTTTTTGTCACTTATTTCAGAAAGTGAAACTCATATTTTATAGATTGATTACACACAGAGTGAAATATTCCAAGTATTTCAAAATTCAGTGTCTCAGAAAATTTGAAAATTTGTGAAAAATTGGAAACTCATGGTGTCACACCCTTATCAGCTAATGAAAACACCTACAATGGTTTCCTGAGCCTTTAAATGGTCTCCCAGTCTGGGTCAGTAGGCTATACATCATGGAGAAGAATCCTGACGTGACATGTCCAGAAGACAGTCACTGACACCCTCCATACGTAGGGTGAGCCACAAAAGGTCATTGCTTTAGAAGCTGGCTGTTCACACAGTGCTGTATCCAAGCACAGGCTATTCAAAGAAAGTTGAGTGGAAGGAAAAAGTAAGGTAGGAAAAGGTTCACCAGTAACGGGGATAACCTCAGCCTTGAGAGGATTGTCAAGCAAAATGCATTGAAGAATTTGGGGGAACTTCACAAGGAGTGGACTGAGGCTTGAGTCAGCGCATCAAGAGCTACTACGGACCGACGAATCCTAGATATGGGCTACAAATGTCGCATTCCTCGTGTCAAGCCACTCCTGAACCACAGACAACGTCAGAAGCGTCTTACCTGGGCTAAGAAGAAAGAGAACTGGACTGTAGCTCAGTGGTCTAAGGTCCTCTTTTCAGATGAAAGTAAATTTTGCATGTTTATTGGAAATCAAGGTCCCAGAGTCTGGAGGAAGAGTGGAGAGGCACAGAATCCACGTTGCTTGACGTCCAGTGTCAATTTTCCACAGTCAGTGATGATTTGGGGTGCCATGTCATCTGCTGGTGTTGGTCCACTGCATTCTCTGAAGTCTACAGTCAACGCACCCATCTACCAGGAAATTTTGGAGCACTTCATGCTTCTTTCTGCTAACAAGCTTTTTGGAGAAGCTGATTTAATTTTCCTTCAGGACTTGGCACCTGCCCACACTGCCAAAGGTACCCAAAGTCAAAGTCAAATTTATTTGTATAGCACATTTCATGTACAAAACAATTCAAAGTGCTTTACATAAAATAAAAGCATTGCAGCGGGGAGTGTAAGAAGCATTAAAAATGCATAAATAATATAAAAAAGCAAGAAATGAATAATTAAAATTAAATTAAAATGATTAAAAACAGGCAACAGTCTAGATAAGTTCAAAGATACTGCGCAGATTTCATGCATAGACACATGAGAAAAGAAATGTTTTTAACCTGGATTTAAAAATGCCTACATTTGGTGAAAGTTTAATCTCCACTGGCAGTTTGTTCCACCTGTTGGCAGCATAACAGCTAAATGCTGCTTCTCCGTGTTTAGTCTGGACTCTGGACTGGACCAGCTGACCTGAGTCCTTGGATCTCAGAGCTCTGCTGGGTTTATATTCTCTGAACATATCACAGATGTATTTTGGGCCTAAACTGTTCTGGGATTTGTAAACCATCAGTAGGCTTTTAAAATCTATTCTGTGACTGACTGGAAGCCAGAGTAAAGATTTTAAAGCTGCTGTGATGTGTTCAGATCTCTTAGTCCGGGTTAAAACTCCAGTAGCAGCGTTCTGGATGAGCTGCAGATGTTTAAT
This sequence comes from Odontesthes bonariensis, assembly GCF_027942865.1. NCBI lineage: Eukaryota > Metazoa > Chordata > Actinopteri > Atheriniformes > Atherinopsidae > Odontesthes > Odontesthes bonariensis. Next base: position 40,013,298 of record NC_134514.1, read on the forward strand.
GCTCTTTTTGGGAAGTCCAGTTAAAAGAGCGTTACAGTAATGGAGTCTACTGGAGATGAATGCATGGATGAGTTTCTCCTGGTCTTTTTGGAGAGGAAACCTTTAATTCTGTTGATGTTTCTGAGATGGTAAAAAGCTGCCTTGGTGACAGCTTTGATGTGGCTGCTGAAAGTCAGATCTGAGTCTATCAAGACTCCGAGGTTACCAACTTGGTCAGTGATTGTAAGGTCCCGAGTCTCAAGATATTTACCAACGCTGACCCTCTTCTCTTTGCTACCAAACAGAATGATCTCCGTTTTGTCTTCATTTAATTGTAGAAAATTCTCTCTCATCCAGGTGTTTACTTCCTCCAGACACTGACACAGAATGTCAGCTGGGCTGCAGTCGTCCGGTGACAGAGACACATAAAGTTGTGTATCGTCTGCATAACTGTGATAATTGTTAAAATTATCTGACCCAAAGGGAGCATATACAAGTTAAACAGAAGAGGTCCAAGAATTGACCCCTGCGGGACTCCACAAGTCATGGCCACTCGCTCAGATTCATAGCTGCCAATTGTAACAAAATAACTCCGGCCTTCTAAGTAGGACCTGAACCAGTTAAGGACCGCTCCAGAAAGTCCAACCCAGTTTTCCAGCCTGTGCAACAGGATCCTGTGATCTACAGTATCAAACGCAGCGCTGAGGTCCAACAGAACCAGGACTGAAACATTACCAGAATCAGTATTCAACCTAATGTCGTTTAACACTTTGACCAGAGCTGTTTCAGTGCTGTGATGACGTCTGAAGCCTGATTGAAAGTTATGAAGACTTCCACTTTCATTCAGAAAGTCGTTGAGCTGGTTAAATACAACTTTCGCAATAATCTTAGATATAAAAGAGAGATTAGAGACAGGTCTGTAGTTGCTCATCATAGAGGCGTCTAGAGTTCTCTTCTTAGGAGTGGCTTAATGGCAGCTGTCTTTCGTGACTTGGGAAAAATGCCTGATGCCAGTGAGCTGTTAACTATTTGTAGGAGATCACTTTCTACTGAGGTAAAAACAATTTTAAAAAGTCGGATGGTATTATGTCCAGAGTGCAAGTTGTTGATTTCAGATGCCGAACTGTTTCCTCTAGGATTTTTAAATCAACAATATCAAATTGTGACATAACTCTGACGTTATGTCACAATTTGATTAGGAGGATTTGTGAGTTTTTCAACCATAGCAAACAGAATTGGAGAATTGTTGACATTCTTATTAATCATTTCAGATAAATGCAGCTGTCTGGCCTTGCACAGCTCATTGTTATAACTACGCAAGCTTTGTTTGTACAGCTCATAGTGACTCTGAAGCTTTGTTTTCCTCCATTTACGTTCAGCTTTCCTGCATTCTCTTTTCAGGTTTTTGACCGTAGTGGTGTTTCTCCATGGGGTTTTCTGTTTGATCAAGGTGCTCTTGATTCTTATCGGTGCAACAGCTTCCATTACATTCAAAATTTTCAAGTTGAAATGATCCAGTAGTCCTTCAACAGACTCTGCGCTCAGTGTTGGTAACATAGCTATGGCCTCCCTAAACTGAGCACTTGTTTTCTCATTAATGTACCTCTTCTTAACTGAGAAGCTGGTTGTTTGAACATTCTGAGTGATCAATAAATCAAATAAAATACAAAAATGGTCAGACAAGGCCAAATCAATAACCACAACAGAAGAAATATCAACACCTTCAGAAATGAGCAGGTCCAGAATGTGACCTTGAAGGTGGGTTGGTTCTGTTACATGTTGCCACAAACCAAACATGTCCAGCACAGAAGAAAATTATTTGGCATTATCGTTCATCATGTTATCTATGTGAATGTTAAAATCCCCGGTCAAGATAAAATGGTTAAAATCAGTCGAAATAACAGACAATAATTCAGAAAATTCATCAATAAAACTTGCACAGTATCCTGGAGATCTGTAAATGATTAAGAACAGGATTTTAGGGGTGGTCTGTGGCGTAGTGGGTACAGCAGACGCCCCATGTACAGAGGCTTTAGTCCTCTGCTGTTTGTTATTCCCCTCTCTGCCCCTTGCTTCCTGTCTCTCTTCACTGTCCTATAATAAAGGCATAAAAAGCCCCCCAAAAAAATATATATATATATATATAAAAAAAGAACAGGATTTTAGCCTTTAAAATAAAACTAAGATATTCAAAAGAACTGAATTCACCAAATGAGATCTCTTTACAGTGGAATGTATCTTTAAATAAGGCAGCTTCTCCCCCACCTTTCCTCCCATTTCGGCATTTATCCATAAAACTAAAGTTTGGGGGTGCTGCTTCATTAAGAACAGTAGCACTTTTGCTCTCTGTTAACCATGTTTCTGTAAGAAAAAGAAAATCTAAATTGTGTGAAATCATGAAGTCATTAACTAACAGTGACTTATTGGACAGGGATCTAATATTAAGTAAGGCTAGCTTTGTGGAGTTTACACTGGTCTCTGATGTAATCTGAGTTGTACGTGGTACTGTTAACAGATTAGATAGATTCACCCAGCAGGCTGACTGTTTTCAATTCCTTCTTTTACTAACTAATACAGGAATCCTATTGGGTCCCAGCTTGTTCTCAGAACAGCTGTTAGTAATGAGACTTCTATAGCAGGGACCCTGAACACATCATGGCATGCTATCTTTGTTTTGAACTCTGGATGTTCTGCTGCTCCCTGAACATCCTGCACATCCCCTTGTGTCCTGCTCTGCCAGGACAGATGATGCAAGAGGAGGAGGAGGGGGTGCCCTGCGTTTCTCGGTTGATGGTGGTCGCTGGAGTCCTGGCTGGGATAGAGACATCCTTTGGAGACCTTGGGTGATGTGGAGTAAAGGGTCTGGTGAGGGGAGGGCTGGGGGTTGTTTGCCTCGCTGCTGTGTCCTTCAGTCTAATCTGTACAGTCATGTTTGGGTTTGCCGTCCCAACAGCATGACGTAAGTGTGCACCAAGTAATCTGCATCCAGTTCGATTGGGATGCACGCCATCAGGTCTGAAACGCTCCTTACAGTTCCAAAAGATATTAAAGTTATCAATGAACTTAATCCCATGGGTGATGCATGCATTTGACAACCATGTGTTTAGGCCAAGATGTCTGCTGAAAAGTTCAAAATCAAAAGCTGGTTCAGTAACCATGGTGTTATTCTGCTTGACTGGCCAGCAAACTGGCCTAACCTGAACCCCACAGAGAATCTGTGGTACTGTCAAGAGGAAGATGAGAAACATTAGACCCAACAAAGCAGATGAGCTGAAGGCCACTATCAAAGCAACCTGGGCTTCCATCACACCTCAGCAGTGCCACTGGCTGATTACCTCCATGCCACGCCGCATTGATGCAGTAATTCATGCAATATAGTCCAATTCAAGCCAATTGGAATTCAATTAATTGTAATCATAATTATTCATAAAAAACCATGAGTTTCACTTTCTGAAATGAGTGACAAAAATATTGAACTTTTTCACAATATTCTAATTTTTTGAGCTGTACTTGTAGTTTATCAAACTACTTGTGAATATGATCAGATTGATATGAGAATGAGTCATTCTGATCATAAAACTATTGCAATGATAAATATTTTTTTACTTAGTACAAAGTACTAAAAAAAAGGCTTTTTTTAAGGCAAGGCAAGGCAAGGCAATTTTATTTATAGAGCACAATTCATACACAGGGCAATTCAAAGTGCTTCACAGCTACATAAAATCACAAGAAGGCAATAAAATCATGAAAAAGAAATCAAAAAATAAAATAAAGAAATTAAAAACCCATTAAAATAATCATTAATTAATTAAAAAACAAAGAGTGCAGATAAAATACTTTCAGGTGTCATATGCACAGCTAAATAGAACTGTTTTCAGCCTGGATTTAAATATTGTCAGAGTTGAGGCCTGTCTCACATCTTCTGGAAGACCTATTAAAGTCTATTCTCTGAGCGACAGGAAGCCAGTGCAGAGACCTGAGCACTGGACTAACATGGTCGTATTTCCTGGTTCTAGTCAGGACTCGAGCAGCAGCGTTCTGGATGTACTGCAGCTGTCTTACAGCCCGTTTAGAGAGCCCAGTGAGCAGGCCGTTACAGCAGTCTAACCTGCTGGAGACAAACGCATGGATCAGTCTCTCTAAGTCTGCTTTAGACACTATTCCTTTGATTCTGGCAATGTTTTTTAGATGGTAAAAAGCTGCTGATGTTACAGATTTAATGTGGCTGTTAAAGTTCAGGTCTGAGTCCAATATTACCCCGAGATTTCTAACCTGATTATTAGGTTTTAAAGAGAGAGTCTCAAGGTGACTGATAACACTTTCTCTTTGTTTCTGTGGGCCACAGACAATGATTTCAGTTTTGTCTGAGTTTAGCTGGAGAAAATTGTTTTGCATCCACACACTGATCTGTTCGATGCAGTGACACAATGTATCTACAGGCCCGTGTTCTCCTGCCGTCAGTGACACGTAGATCTGAGTGTCATCTGCATAATTGTGGTAGAACAGCTGCGTATAAGCTGGCCTTATGGAAGCATGTACAGATTGAAAAATAGGGGTCCCAGGATTGACCCCTGGGGAACCCCACAGGTCATAGCCATTTGGTCTGAGAGACAGTTACCAATTTCAAGAAAATATTTCCTGTCCTCCAGATAGGACTTGAACCAGTTTAAAGCACGACCAGAGATTCCCACCCAGTCTTCTAACCTCTGTATACAGGGTCTCCGCGGATCCTTAAAAAGTATTAAAAAGTCTTAAATAAAAAATACTTTTTTTAAGGTCTTAAAATGTCTTAAATTTCGCCGATTTTCGAAGAGTGGCATTAAATTTCATCTGGGCGAAATGAAAGAAAGATATGTCTGGAGAGACGATTTTCTATCGCTCTGTGCACAATAATGGCGACCGCTGACGTTTTGTGTGTGCGCCAGTACTTCCGGTGAAAACTTCCGGTGATTTGACAGCTAGCGCGTCAGGTTATGGCCAGTGGCCGTAAACAAAGGTTAACTTATAGCCGAGAAGAAAGATGATAATATAACGTAGCTAAAAAGACTAGCTTTCTTCTGTAGCCTAATGCTTACCGATTTAGCAAGTCTAGCAGCCTAGTTGCTAATGCTGGCTGCAGTAACGTTACCATCCATACCCGACGTCAAGGAGTTAGCTGAGCAGGGGGAAGATTATGGGGCTGGCAGAGTTAACTTCATAATGGGTGAGTGCAGGTTTCATTCACTTGTTTTCATTCTTTCACAGGATTGATTCACTTCATTGGTTTATCCGATTGCTGGCCGCCGAGCCATTATGTGTCTGGGTTTGTGTAGGTTACTGATCATGGTTGTTAGCAGTCGATAGTCAGGTTGTGTGATGTGTGTGAGTGTGTATTTTTTCTATGGGTACGTGCCATTGACTGTATGAGCGGTCTGTGCTCGTTTTTATTTATTTGATTAGATTGGAGATACTTTATTAATCCCGAAGGAAATTAAATTTTGTTGTGTGGTTTATGCAATGCAAAGTCACTGTCCATTGTCTGTGCTTCACGTGAGTTGTCCAAAGTTCTGGTTTAAGTTAACTTGGGTAGTAAAATTGTTTTGCTAGTTGTAAAAGCACAGTAGACATAACTCGAAAATTAGGTTCAATTATGGATTTATTTTGCTCAGAGCCTCAGACAAACAGACAGACAAATGGCAGCGAAAACACACTCCTTCGCAGAGGTGTAACAATTGGGCATGATTGTCCTGTAGTGTGTGGTGTTCCCTTGTGCGTTCAAATCTTATGCGATCATGTTGACACACTGATTCAGTATCACTGAAGCACACATTTCACACTGGACTTTTTTTCAACACCGAACAGCCTAGAGTGTAGTTTTTATATATATTTTTGCTGTGGTAATGGTCTTAATTTTTATTCTTAGAGGTCTTAAAAAGGTCTTAAAAGTCATTAAATTTGTTGATAAAAAATGTGCAGATACCCTGTAATAAGGTCGCATGGTCAACTGTGTCAAAGGCAGCACTCAGGTCCAGCAGAACTAAGACTGTGACTTTACTTGCATCTGTGTTCAGGCGGATGTCGTTTGTCACCTTGATCAGAGCTGTCTCAGTGCTGTAGTGGGGCCTAAAGCCTGATTGGAAAGTATCAAAAGCATTGTTAGACAGGAGAAAGTCACTAAGCTGTTGGTATACAACTTTTTCTAGGACTTTGCCTAAGAATGGCAGGTTTGATATGGGCCGGTAGTTGTTCAGTACTGTGGCATCAAGACTGCTCTTGTTTAGAAGAGGCTTAATGACAGCAGTTTTTAAGGCCTTTGGAAATGTTCCAGTCTGGAGTGAGATGTTGACTAGATGAGCGAGTTGTGGTAACAAACTGCTCAGCACAGACTTTAGGAATCTAGTGGGCAACTCATCAAGGCAGCACGTTGATGAACTCAGACTGCAGATGGTCTCTTCGACTGTTTTGTCAGTAACAGGTGTGAAATGTGTCAGCTCCAGGTGTCTAGCTGGCTGCAGAGTAGTTATTTGTGTTGTGGAAATTATTGCATTTTTAATGCCTTGAACTTTGTCATTAAAGAATATTGCAAACTCATTACACTTGGATGTAGAAATGAGTTCTAAAGGCAGTGAAACTGGAGGGTTTGTTAATCTGTTTACTGTAGCAAACAGGACACGAGAGTTGTTACTGCAGTTTTTGATGATTTCAGAAAAATAACTCTCCCTTGTTCTACGCAAAGTCTGGTTGAACACACATAGCTTTTCTTTGTAAGTCTCATAATGAACCTGGAGCTTTGACTTGCGCCATTTCCGTTCGGCTCTCCGCCACTCCCTTTTTTGTGCCCTGACCGCCTCTTCTTTCCTCCATGGCGCCCTTTGCCTACTTTTAACCATTCTAACCTTGACAGGAGCAATGGTATCCAAAACATTTAAGAGACTTGATGTGTAAGAGTTCAACAGATCATCAACATCAGAACACAGGGTGTTCTCAAACCTAATCATTTCCATAAACTGTGTCCCTGTTCTGTCATTTATGAGTCTTCCCCGAACAACTGCAGACCCAGCTGCTGATTTGGGTAAAGTAGATAGGTCGAAGAAAACACAGAAATGATCAGATAAAGCAACATCGACGACATTCACGTTTGAAATAACAACACCCCTTGAAATGAGCACATCTAGAGTGTGCCCTCTGTTGTGTGTGGGCTCAGTCACATGCTGAGTTAGACCAAACATTTCAAGGACAGCAGTCAGCTCTTTCGCTTCCTTGTTATGCGCTACGTCCACATGCACATTCAAGTCCCCTGTTATGACTAAACAGTCAAAAGCAGTGCACACAATTGAAAGTAGTTCAGTAAAATCATCAATAAAACAATTCTGTGGTGGTTTATAAATGGTGATATAAAGTATGGAAGATTGTTTTATCTCCATTTTGAATGAAACATACTCAAATGATGAAAAAAAAACCAAATGACAACTTGTGGGTGGGTATATTGTCCCTGAACATGGCACAAACACCCCCACCCCTCTGGTTTTCTCGTGTTTCAGACACAAAATTGAAGTGAGGTGGACTAGACTCAATCAGGACTGCATTTGCTGTGTTTTTGTCGAGCCACGTCTCAGTTAAAAATATAAAATCAAGGTTGTGAGAGGAAATAAAACTATTAATTAAGAATGATTTGTTAGTTAAAGATCTGACATTGAGTACTGCGTGTTTGAGATTAGTTATAGTTGAACTGGATGCTGTGTTCTTGCAAGGGATATGGATAAGATTTCTCTGATTGGACAGTCAGATTGTCCCTCTCTTCACTCCATCCTTGGACCTCTGGTTGAGATGCCCTTAGCATCCTAGACAACAGCATTGACGCTGTTGGAAATGACAGCTGTGGGCACCGGTGGTGGGGGCCAAGCTGGGGGGGCTTTGGTCGATGGAGTAGGCTGGGAGGGAGAGGATAGAATTCTTGATCTTGCCATGTTTGGCGTGAGAGGAACCATTTTAATCCCCGATTTCACCAAGCTTTCAAGGTGATCAGGAAATCTCCTGGGTGACGGTGGAGAAGGGAACGATGGTGAAACATCTCTGGAGGGTGTAGATGCAGCAGGTGGGTCCCAGGCCTGTGGTGAGGCCCGTGGTGAAGGCGATGGTGGAGCTGCTGAATCCTGTGTTCGGGATGCTGGAGGTGCTGCTGTGGCTGAATCCTTGGCTGGGTCCTTGGGTGGCGAGGCAGGAGCTCTGCTCTGGCTCGTCTTCTCTCTCTGCGGCAGCACAGGACCCGGTCCTGGTCCTGGTCCTGGTCTTGGTCCTGGCCCTGGCCCCTTCTGATGCCTCAGAGCGTGGAGAAGATTATCCGTCAGTCGTCTCACTCCACCTCTGTTCAGGTGTGGGCCTTTTCTTTGAAAGAGATCATCTCTTTGCCAGAAAAGATTAAAGTTCTCGATGAAATGAGGTCCTCTGGACTCACAGACTTTGGACAGCCATGTGTTCAACTGAAGCAGCCGGCTGAATTTGTTGATCCTCCTGTCAATGTTTGGGAGAGGTCCACTTATGAATGTTGGTATTGTCACTTTATCAAGACTCTAAAACAGTTTCTCAAAGTCTTTTTTTAAGATTTCAGACTGATTCTCTCTGATGTCCACTGCACCCACGTGCACAATCAGCTGTTTCACCCCTTGGTGTTTTGCCAGTACCTCAGGTAGTAATCTTGTGATGTCAGAGACAGTGGCACTTGGATAGCTGCATGTAGCCATTCTGTTTATGTTTATATTAGATATGGCTCCGTATCCAAGCACAAGAGTATCTTTGACCTTGACACTCGGCACAGTTTCTCTGTCCATCTGCTGCTTTGTACCGTCTCTCTGTCTGTTACACTCAGTCACATTTGGCTCTGACTGTTAAAAATCTGTTTGTTAACTTTATTCCGGGTGATGTTACATATCCTCTGTTGATACCAACAGTTTGACGATTCTTCGGCTTTGCACCAAGTCCATCATACGTGTCTTTACAGAGTCTAGGAAAAGACACAGTATCATTTAGCTTTAAGTTGGAGGTAGCAGTTTTTTCACCCTTTCCTTTGGAAGTAAATGTGGACTTCTTACCACTGGATTCCATTGGGAGCGTTTCATGAAGTCCCATTTCATTTTCTAAGGCAAAAATCCTTACTTGTAGCGCCCAAATTTCTTGTTGATATATCCGACAGCTTTCACAGGGCATGTTGAAAGGATTGTAGTCGCTGGCTCGTCAGATAAGTTGTAAAAAGAATTAAAATGATTTAAAAAAGTCTTGGTTCACTTAAAAGAAAAATAATAAAATTATATCCAAGACTTGTGGAAAGAAGTAAAATGATTTAAAAGCAAATAAAGCAATAAGCAGCAGGAGGAAGCAGAGACATGTCTGCACTCTTCAGAAGCAGGAAGCCTTCTATGCTATTATACTGAAAGTTGTGACTAATATGTGGTCTGGTCTGCTTAAGACTTCATAGGTATTTGATTATTGGCCTGAAGAAATGTATATTTATGCATTCAGTTATGAAACAAAGCACCACCCTTTTGCAACACAAGATCCCTTTTATATTACTTAATATACTGCTCACCTGAGCAATGTCAACATGGTAAATAATGTTATGCCGTGACACTAAAAGTTGTAGTAAATTACTTCTACATGGTTTGGTCTGCCTAAAAACTTCAAAAGTATGATAAGTGCCGATACAAATTCTGTTATTTTATTTCTCTTGTGCTTTTAATACAATTCAGCCTGTATTCCATTATGTATGAAGCCACAGAAAATACAGGTGAATGCCTACAACCACCAGGATTATTGGATATCTCACAAACAGGTGAGACTGAAAGGTTTGAGGATGGGCAGCAGCACAGAACCACCACAGGGGACTGTACTCTCACTGTTTCTCTTCACTCTGTACACCTCAGACTTCCAGTACAACTTAAAGTCCAATCATATCCAGAAATATTCACAAGACTCTGCATTTGTTGGGTATATCACTGATGGACAAGAGGCTGGATCATTTATTTTGTGGCATGGCATGGGAACAATAACAATTTTGAATATAAGCAAAATAAAAGAGATGATTGTGAATTTTATTAGGACCAGGAATAAGCTCAAAACAGTCTCCATCCTTGGAGTAGAAGTGGAGGTGGTGAAGGAATACAGATATTTGGGAGTTTACCTGGACAGCTGACAGAACTGGCGATGCAAAACAGAGGCCGTCTTCAAAAGGGGAAAGAACAAACTGTATTTCTTGAGGGAGCTTGCATCCTTCATTATCTGCACCAAAATGTTGCATATCTTCAATAAGTCTGTGGTGGGGAGAGCAGTCTGCCATCTGTTAGGGCAGCAGCGTCAGAGCTAGCAACTCAAAGAAACTTAACAAACTGATAAAGAAGGCTAGTTATTTGCTGTGGAGTGCTCTAAAGCTCCAGGAGCTGATAGTACAGAGAAGAATTTAATGAACCTTAAAAACAACACTGCCCACCCTCAGGATAACATGGTGTTGAAACAACGTAGTCTGTTCAGTTAGTAGGTAAGTGTCTTCAGCTCTGTTAAAAACAGGAGGTTTCCTATCAACAGCAATAACCATGTATGATGACAGCTTATAATTGTTGAGGGAAAAATACTGTAACATTATGATTTCTGTTTGGGATAAGTCAAATGTTTGTTTTGTGAATTCTATTCAATTTCATTTCATATATTTAGTAATGGGTGACAGCACCACCTAATAACAAGAATATAACTTTAAGACATGATGAATGTCACAATTCTGCTCCATGGCGCATCTTACCTCCCATTACTTTTCCACTCACCACTAACTTCTCTGCCCCACTCTGCCTGGCAGCCACACCCACCTCCTTAGCCAACTCACTTCACCTGTGCACAACTACCCTTCAACTCACCAAGCAAACCAGTACATAAGCTTTCTTCAGTTCATTCACTACTTGCCAGATTGTTATTTGCTCTTCTGATGCAAGACTTTACAGCCTTTTTCCCTGGAATGATCACCTGTTGCTGACCATGCCCGTTTCTGATCTGCCTTCTCTGTCTGCGTCCCGATAAACCCACCCGTCTTCTATCGGGCCTAAACGCCAATGGCCTAAACGACCTGCTAAACGACCTGCAGGTCGTTTAGGCCATTGGCGTTTAGGCCGCAGTCGTTTAGGCCAACATATGAGTCTGGTCATATGAGTCTTAGGCCAGGCTACTTGAGCAGCTGAAATCTTTATTATTGTACATTCGTTATTATTTGAAGTGGGCATTTTATTTTGAAGACGGTTTGTGCAGTTCCTCTTCCTTTCTTCACGTTCAACACTCGACATGTTTACACCGGTGCGGCAGTCACTGACGATGTAAGTTATGTTCATACTGATGTGAAATGAATGTGTACATGTTACTTACCTTTCTGATAGTGTTTTTTTGCTCCTGGTGTGTATTTGCACTCTTTAAAATGTCCATTTCTGCTCGTTAGCATGATCGCGATTTAGCATTGTTAAGCTATCCGAATTTGTATTATACAGCATTATTGTCCAATGAATGTGGCAATGCGGATGATTATTTCCACAATTTTATGAATTTATAAATCACCATTTATTAAACAAAAAAACGTTTCCACACTAAAGTTGGTTATTAAATAATTTACCATAGATATGTAGGCTACCCAGACAGACCAGTAGAGCTGACTTATATCTTATAATAACGAATGTACAGTAATAAAGATTTCAGCTGCTCAGGTAGCCTGGCCTAAACGACTCCTCTGTCGGCCTAAACGACTGCAGGGGGGCCTAAACGACTGCGGCCTAAACGCCAATGGCCTAAACGCCAATGGCCTAAACGACCTGTATCCCTTCTATCTCTTTGGCTTTTTGCCTTTTGGACTTGTTTGTCCAAGCCTGTGTGGTCTCTGTGATTTTTGGACTGCTGGCCTCCCTCCTCAACAACCCTTCTACACTGTTCCCGTTGGATTTATCTGCCTGGTCGGACTGTTTACCTGGTTTACTTGATCCTCCTCAAACCTCATTAGTTTTCACCAAACTGTTTCATGGCAAAATTTGGAGCTTTATCATGAAACAGGAATTTCATTTTAGGGGACATTTATGCCTGAAGCCTCATGAAAGTGTGCAAATGTAAGGAAAGGTGTAACCTAATGTGTAATGTAGTTTCAGTATCAGGTGTAGAAAGGATACCACAACACCAACACAAAAGCCTGTTGGACCGCTCTTAAAACACAACAAGATTGATACCAGTTTCAATGATCTCCTCAGTTTAGACAATTTTTTTTTTCTTATTTTCAGGGCATGTGAACAAACTATTTGAACAAACAAATAACTTGTTCATTCCAGGGGGCATTTCTTTTTAATACATAGGTCCTCAATCATTGTCACAATAAGGATAAAGAAGAGGGTACAGGTAAATTAAGAGAATGGGAGAGTGTAAAGATATTTCTACAAAATTCTTACTGATCCTGTTAATGGTATGATGGGAGTAAAAGTTACGAAGCTTTAAGAGATACTTTGTCTTACACATTTTTTTAAATTTAATTTATACATAATGGATTTCAGATCTCAGGTAGGCCAATTGTGTTCACAATTTCCTGAATTCTTCCTGGATCTCTTTACATTGAGGTTGATTAAAGATTAAATAGCTATCCCATCCACCCAAAACATACAAAGTTATTGGATATAAAATAGAATCCAACACGTCACATGAAACCTTTATAAAACTTACTTGTCTCTTCATGCCTTCTTTTTCAATCTTTTTTCTCAAAGCTTTATCTAATCAATCATATTAGCTACTTGGCCACAAAAATGGAGACCATCAGTTTATATTCTGCAAAACTTCAGATAGTGAGTACAGTGCTTGTTTCAGCCACACATAAACACATGATTACTCACCAGTGTGGGGATTGATAGTAAAGAAATTCTGTGGATTTCCACCAATAATACGGTAATTGAACCAGTCAGTGATGGAAGAGGGCAAAGCATCAGGATCTTGGGCCTGGATTTGGATTACAGAAACATCTTGTGGAGAATTCTCGGGCAATGAGGGCCGATACAGGGGCTCAGAGATTAGTGGGGCGTTGTCGTTAACATCCTCCACCTGTACGAACACTTCGATAGTGGTGAACTGGGGAACCACACCACGGTCACTGGCATACACTGTGAGCCAATAAGAATCCTCACTCTCCCGGTCCAATGTATCAATGGTGTAGATGACCCCTGTTAAATAAAGAGACATGGAAATACTTTGGACAAAAGTACGAATAAAGTGGTTCAGTAATTTAATAATGACAAAACTGTGTTCTTCCGTTTCTGTTAAGACAATTAACAATCCAATTTCTAAAACAGTGTAAAATGTAATATGAAAAAAAGAGCAATGATTTACAAATCTGATAAACCAATGCTTTATCAACCGGAGTACATGAAAAAAAGTTTAAAGTAAGACATTTTATTTTTTCATGAAAAAAAAGGCAGCAACAGGTAGTTGGAATTATTAACATTTTTTCCCCCAAATGAAGTAGACATATGGAATCACTAAATCATGTATAAAACATTTGAATCATGAGCAAAAAATAAATCACAATTGTTACTTAGCTGCAGGTCCTCTAGCTCTACTTTACAATATATCTCTCATCAGTCTGGTGAAACCTTTCTCCTATAGGAATGTATAAATTCAGTGACAACCCAGGGTTGAGACCAGGATGCAGAGTTGTAGTCTTACATATTGACACACCAGCCTTGACTTCTGCAATGCTCTCCTAACTGCTCTCCCAGCCTGTGCCATGAAACCGCTGCAGATGGTCCAGAACGCGGCGGTGCGTCTGGTCTTCGATCAGCCTAAAAGAGCGCACGTCACCCCTCTGTTCATTGAGCTCCACTGACTACCCTTAGCCGCCTGCATCAGAGTCCTTAATGGAACGGCTCCAATCTACTTGAATGCTCTTGTAAAGGCTTATGTCACAACTCAGTCACTCCGGTCGTCACAGGATTGTAGTCTAGCAGTGCCTACACCACGCTTAAAGGGGAACTCCGGGGCATTTGAAGCGCATTTCCATTGCTAGAGGTTGTCAAATACTGATAGTAGGACACAGACAGGTGCAAATCTGCGCTCCCTGTGTGGAGATCGCGCTGTTCGCACAGCCTGTCATGCGAGGCTAATACGTGGTGGCTAGGGGCAATCGCTAACCCTTCCACGTAAAACAACAACTTGCACACTGCAGAAACGTCACACCACTTTATAAACCATCCGACAATAAAGTCACAAGCCTTACCATCAAAACCATATGCATGGTTCTCACATTACTGGCATGGGGACGTTACAAAACAACTTTATAAACAGCATGTCACTCACCGGTTAGTTGTACGCTCGCGCATGTGAAAGCCCAAAAGAGTCAATGGACGATACTCCCATATACAAAGCAATTATCTTCTCTAGAAAAACTGCGTTCAAGTATTTAAAACATTACAACAATACATGCCCAGTAATATTGTAGCTGGACTACTGCAACGCACTTCTCATCAGGATCCCTGGCAAGAGCCTCAAAAAGCTCCAATACATCCAAAACAGCGCCGCCAGGATCCTGATGAGAGTGCGTAAGCGAGAACACATCACACCCATACTCAAATCACTCCACTGGCTTCCCATCGTATCCCGGACCGAATACAAGATTTCCCTGCTAACCCATCAGTGCATCCATGGCAACGCCCCCTCCTACCTCAAGGAACTAATCTCCCTTCAACCATCAACACGCAACCTCCGCTCTTCAAACACCAACCTCCTCAAACCTGTCAGGGCTAAGCTACGAACTGTGGGCGACCGGGCCTTTTGCTCGGTTGCCCCTGAGCTGTGGAATGCTCTTCCTGCACACCTCAGAGCACCACAGTCAATTGACACTTTTAAAAGAGGACTTAAGACCTACCTTTTTAGTAAAGCCTTTCCTTGATTGCTTTGGTTTTACTTGTCCTCACGTTTTAATAATTTCTTGATTTCTATTTCCTTAGTTGATATTTGTTTTCTTGCTTTTTTGTTTTTTTGTCTTTCATATTCTGTAGCACTTTGAGGTTCGGAAGAATGTAAAGTGTATTATAAATAAAATCCATCATTATTATTATTATTATTATTATTAAGTAGTTGCTTGTCTTATTATGATTTTTTTTAATTAATTAATTAGATTTCATTGGTTCATGATAACAATGAATTGAACTCTAATTGGCTTGAATTGGACTATATTATTTAAGTGCCTTGAGATGACATTTGTTGTAATTTGGCGCTATATAAATAAAAACTAAATCTGTTTTTACAAGCATTTGAACTTAAGTGACATCCCATTCTTAATCCATAGAGTTTAATATGATGTCGGCCCACCCTTTGCAGCTATAACAGATTCAACTCTTCTGGGCAAGCTTTCCACAAGGTTTAGGAGTGTTTATGGGAATTTTTCACCATCCTTCCAGAAGCACATTTGTGAGGTCAGACACTGATGTTGGACAGTAGGCCATAAGCCCCTCTCCACCAAACTTTACACTTGGCACAATGCAGTCAGACTAGTACCGTTCCCCTGGCAACCGCCAAAGCCAGACTCCTCCATCAGATTGCAAGATGGAGTAGCATGATTCGTCACTCCAGAGAAGGCGTCTCCACTGCTCTAGAGTCCAGTGGCGGCGTGCTTTACTCCACTGCATCCGACGCTTTGCATTGCACTTGGTGATGTATGGCTTGGATGCAGTTGCCATGGAAACCCGTTCCATGAAGCTCTCTACGCACTGTTCTTGAGCTAATCTGAAGGCCACATGAAGTTTGGAGGTCTGTAGCGATTGGTTCTGCAGAAAGTTGCCAACCTCTGAGCACAATGCGCCTCAGCATCCTCTGACCCCGCTCTGTCATTTTACGTGGCCGACCACTTCGTGGCTGAGCTGCTGTCGTTCCCAATCGCTTCCACTTTGTTATAATACCACTGACAGCTGACTGTGGAATATTTAGCAGCGAGGAAGTTTCACGGCTTTTCATTCTTTTACAAATGTTTGTAGAAGCAGTCTGCATGGCGAGGTGCTTGAATTTGGCCTGTGGCCATGGAAGTGATTGGAACACCTGAATTTAATTATTTGGATGGGTGACTGAATACTTTTGGCAATATAGTGTGCATCACAGTCCTCTCACGGTCATGCTCACCTCACCTGGAGCTTCTCATCATTCTCTGCCGACTACTCTACCACTCACGGGAGTTCACCTCAATTACATCCCACCACAAGCAGACAATGATAAGATGTTATCGGGCCTCCAAGATGTGCTGAACGGCCACCAAATTAAACACCCGGACGCAACTCTCATCGTGATTGGGGACTTCAATAGAGCCAAACATAAAGAGGTCCACATTTCCACAATCAAAAGCTATGAATCGACTCAACTGTTTGAACTGCTCTCAAAGCATGGATCCCTGCATCTTCAGGTGACATGTAAGGCAAGGCTGCTTCTTACGCCCTGAGGAAGGCTGTGATAGTGACTAAGAGGTGGTACAGATACAAAATGGCGATTAATTTCCAGCATAACGCCAGGGCTGGCTGACGAGCTTAAAGGGATAATCCGTTTTTTGCCCTTTTTTTTTAACGAACATAGTCCAGTATTTCTTTCGAAAGTGAAATGAAGTTGTATGCAACAGCAAAGCCTAGCTTACTAACAGGTTGGAATTTTATAAAATGTCACGTGATCTTACGACTCGCGTGACCTAGCCTCCTGTTTATGGAAGACGTCTTTTGCGTGACTGGAGTGACCATCACAGAAGAAGGAGAGGTGTGTGAGCAGATTGTTGAACAAACAGCGGAGCAAACTTTTGGAGTTATGGTGCGTGTTTGTTCCTATCCTGGCTTTCGAAAGAAATACTGGACTATGTTTGCAAAAAAAAAACGGCAACGAAATTGTGAATTTCCAGAGCGAGTTACTCCACACTCGGCTCTCTACTATACGGACTTTACGCTGAAGATGCCAGCTGCAGCAGGAGCATTTCCGGAAAGATACTGGCTGGTTTTAAATTCATTCTGGACTCTCTATCCGACCACATGAAGACCTCGGGACACTTCTGTTTGGATTTAGGGACCCTCTACTCACTACCACGTAAGTGTTATGTTGTTTGGAGCTGTAGAAGAGGTGTAAAAATAGCATTTTGTCGCGGCGATACCATATGCCCCACTCTCATCCAGGCTAACGACTTTTGGCTGAAAACGGTCAAATCAAAATTCTCAAAACACATCAGAATTAAATGATTTTGATGTCAACTCAACGTATGTACTCCCAACATCCCGTAAATTGACCTAAAGTGCATTTTACTCCGGATTATCCCTTTAACCCTTTTTTTTTGCGCAGTTCGAGGGATCTACTGCTGCGGCCAACTTTCACCAGCCCTCCCCGCTGAGCCGGCACCACTCACATTCTCAGAGCAAGACGTGAGGAGAACTCTGAAGGCCACTAACTGTGTTGAGAGCTTGCACAGATCAGCTAGCCACAGTATTCACCACCATTTTCAATGCCTCCCTGGCCCAGTGTGTGATTTTCACTTACCGTACCTATACCCAAGAACACCTGCCCTGCCAGCCTTAATGACTATTGTCGAGTGGCCCTGAAGTCAGCGTTGATGATATGTTTTGAAAGACTCATGAAACACCACAGTCCTTCCCGCTGCAGTTTGCATACCAGAACACTAGATCCACCGAGGATGTTGTCTCCCCGTGAGAGTGGGTGATGTATGTTCCCAAACACTCATCCTCAACACAGGGATCCCCCAGGGATATGTGCTGAGTCCCCCTTCTGTGCTCCCTCTACACCTCGAACTGCATGGCCAGACATTCCACCAAGTCCATTGTTAAATTTTCTGACAAAACAGTGGTTGTTGGACTCATCTCAAGGAATGACCAGAGGGCCTACCAGAGCTAGGTGAATGACCTGGTGAAATGGTGTAACGAAAATCACCTCTACTTGAACGTGATTGCCAGAGGGGGGACCACACTCAGGACAATTTTCATCCACATGTGATTAGACTTCTCAACCACAGCACATAATGGATAACAACACACACACACAGACTCTGTCTTCCACTCTCTTTCTCCAACCCCTGCAACAATTTCGTACACATGCATTTTGCCCATTGTGTAATTTTAAGTTTAATTTTTAACTTTAATTAAAACAATTAACAATGTAAATTAGATTGAAGGAATAAGAAAAGTGTCCAAAATATCGACATAAACCTGTGCTTTTATTGTAGGGTATTGTAGAGGTAATGAAAACCATTTCCTGATTCCTAACCTGACACGTAACCCTGTTATCAGCCATGGTTGCAGTCGCTCCAATTGTATTGTGTGTATTTTGATTTTTTTTTTTTTTTATATTTATAGTAAGGTGGCTTTTTTGAGCAATGAAAATGATTTTAGAGTGATTTTTCTGTGCTGGTTTGGAAGCTCAGGTGCTTAAGTGGATTATTCTTGTAGTTTTGAAACTTATCTATTATGATAATGTGCCTTGTCAACGCATGAGTTGTTTACCAAAAGGGAGCAGTTAATTGAGCTTTCGAAATGCTAACTAAAGCCCAAAATAAGACACCAATTCCCAGACAATTTGAATAGGAAACACTGGGGATTTCAAGCAGGAGCTAAACAAAACAGGTGGAAGAAGACATACAGACCAGAGGGGTGTTCCACGAAAATAGCTAAAGAAAGCCAGGCTGTATCAGGAAAGCCTCACTTGAACTAACACTATCTCCGAATTAAGCCTCAAGTCGTTCCACGAAGACATTTTAGCTGCATCTCAGCGAGGCTTCCATAGCCTGGCTATGTGTGAGTGCACGAGGAACGTAGGAAGCCCTGACGAGTAGATGGTGGAAAAACGGAAATGGCAGAAAAGGAGAGCAAGACAAGAGCTGTTATTTTTTCGGCAGCTGTACAAATAATGCTTATGAAGCTGTATGAGGATTTTAAAAGTGTCATCACCAGAAATGGTAATACAGCTGCGGTCAATAAAGCGAAGAAAACGGCATGGCTAACAACTGCTGACAGACTAAACGCGTAAGTTATGAAAGTTACATACCATTGTCAATTGTTACACATTTATTTTACTGTCCTCATGTATTTATGCTCTCCTCTTTGTGTTATAATTTGTTTACATAAAGCATGGTAAATTGTCTCAGTATGAGATGTACAGCACACATATACTGGCCCTGCTCAGTTTATTAATGACCCAATAATCGACACGCATCATCATACTTTGTCTCCAGCAGGTTAGACTGCTGTAACGGCCTGCTCACTGGGCTCTAAACGGGCTGTAAGACAGCTGCAGTACATCCAGAATGCTGCTGCTCGAGTCCTGACTAGAACCAGGAAATACGACCATATTAGTCCAGTGCTCAGGTCTCTGCACTGGCTTCCTGTCACTCAGAGAATAGACTTTAAAACAGCTCTGCTTGTGTAAAAGTCTCTTCACGGTCAAGCGCCAAAGTACATCTTTGACATGTTAGAGCCATATGAACCAACTTGGGCTCTGAGAACCTCAGGGAGGGGTCTCCTGCCTCAGGGAGTGGTCTCCTGCTGGTGCACAGAGTCAGGACTAAACAAGGTGAGGCTGCGTTTCAGTTTTATGCCCCTAAAATCTGGAACAGTCTTCCAGAAGATGTGAGACAGGCCTCAACTCTGACAATGTTTAAATCCAGGCTGAAAACAGTTCTGTTTAGCTGTGCATATGACACCTGAAAGTATTTTATCTGCACTCTTCACTTTTTAATTACTTAATGATTATTTTAATGGGTTTTAAATTTCTTTCTTTTTTAATTTCTTTCTTTTATTTTTTTATTCCTTTTTAATGGTTTTATTGCCTTCTTGTGATTTTATGTAGCTGTAAAGCACTTTGAATTGCCCTGTGTATGAATTGTGCTCTATAAATAAAATTGCCTTGCCTTGCCTACTTTGTGACTATATTATCCTGTGTGTGTGACCCACATATTATTTTTTCACTGTTACATCTCAACAGGAGCAATCTTACCAGCCAAAAGCGTACCTGGCAGCAAGTGAAAGTAAAGTACAGGAACATATTTCAGAGTGGTAAGTAGCCTTTGAAGAAATGTGTTTGTCCGATAAAGAGAGCACCAAACTAGATATGGAACACAAGAAACTGAAAATAAAAAAGATCACGCTAGAGATTATGAAACTGGAGAGGGATGTTAGTATAAATTCAAATAGGTAGAAGGTCGTGGTGTGAACTGTATTTAATTCTGTTTTCTCTCCACAGCTTGTAATAATAATCAAACAATTCAACAAACTTGAACTCAAACCTGTCATTATTGTACGGTTCATGCAAAGTGTTAGAAATGTGTTTATACATTTATATTCACAGTGGGGTGCCATGACCTAAACGTGTGGAAAGTTATAAATCATCTCTGTCCATTTAGCCTTCTTACACTTGCTCTGACTTAAACTGCTACTGTTTCCATGCTAAATTAGAAGTTCTAACTCTAAGGTCATAACAATAAGGATCAACGGAAACATGTGTCCCTGTATAGGTCCCTCACTGTGTCAGAAGTCAGCCATGGTGCCTGAGAACTTTAAGCAATGAACCTGGATTTAATTTGGCCAAAGGTCATTTCAATCCATGCCCTTGTTGTAGCATGTGCATGTGCTTGCCCATGCCCTTGTTCCTGGATCAGGATATGGCGTGAGGAGGTACGGCCAGCATGCATAGCCTCTGTCCCCAAGCAGGACACCATTGAACTCTCCTGCAGAATAAGATAAATGTTGGATGGATATACATGTGTTAAGACTTGGCAATTTGATGCAATATGTGCCTTATATGGCTATCTATAATAAAGTATGACGAGCACTTTAAATTCCTTAAGATGACCTCTACACCTGACCTCTCATTAGATCACCAAAATACTGCCTATGCTACACCTTACTCCAAAAGTACACTCCTTTGGGTTAGTAAAATTCTGGCGCCTTGTGCAAACCTCTGTGCCAGTGAGGATGCTCGGAACATCCTAGAATCATGAACTGATCCCGGCCATTTAGGCTCAATGTAGGAAATGAAATGAGCTCCATCACAGATCATCTGTATGCACGGAGGATAGGAGTCAATGATGAGCTTTCACAGGGCATAAATGTAACATTGCTCAGCATTACTCAAAGGGGTTGATGTGGTGTTTTTCAAAATGAGAAATCCAGTTCAGAGTCTATGGACAATTATCCCCAAGTGTACCTGTACATTTAGGATATGGAAAAATGTTCGGTTTACTTAGTCAGCCTCCACTGTAAATGTGGAGCAGCAGCCTGAAAGGACCTGTCCCCCATTTTTCTGAGTCTGGTCCTGGGTGGGTGTAGGTCGGGTGTTTGTGAAATGTGGGACGGAGATGTGATAAGGTATCAATTAGTTTTAATGAATTCCATGTTCTTTTTCATTTAATTTCATGTTAACTACTTGTATAGTTAAATTTCTTTAGTTGCACTGACTGATTGATATTGATTTTCTGAGACAGTGAAAGTGGTGATATGATAACCGCAATTTTTTTTTGTTTTGTTTTTTATACAAGACATGAGTTGCGGGAGCGCAGAATTCTACCAGGTGGAAATATTTTTCGGGAGTCTGTTTCAGCCAGTCGGACATTCTTTGAGACAAAGATAAGCTAAGCTTGCACGTTAGCCTGCCCAGGAGCAGGCGAGTTCAGCGGGCATTCAAATAAGCCATGTTAGTGGAACGGAATTGTCTCTTAGATTAGCCAGAACTATCGAGAAAAGCCTGGCTTTACGCTAATCTAATAATAATAATATTTGTTCTAGAATGCGCTGCTGAGGGTGGCAGCACGTTGGAGTAGCTCTGTACCTCACATTGAGATTTATTCTTTTTTCTAAATTTCATTCCTGTTTTTTCTTGGAAGAAATTGCATTTTTTGGACAACTGTTCCTTCCTGCCTTGGATGCTGTGCAGCTGGATTGATTTTTCCCAATACTTTTGTATAATTTGCTCTTTTGTTATGATGCATAACCATAGCAACAAGGTGGTTTACAACAGGGAGCAGCTGATTAACATTGGAAAAGCAGAAATAATTCGACAACTGAAGCCAGAAATCCCACTGGAATTGAAAAGGAGGCGTCGTGGATGCAGAGCAGGAGCAAAGAGGAGAGAAAGAAAGAAGAAGTTCAAACCATCTCTGCCATCCGTCATCATGGGCAATGTAAGATCGTTAGCCAACAAGTTGGATGAACTTCTAGCCTTAACAAGGACTCAGCAAGAATATCGGGAATGTAGCATTATGTGTTTTATTGAGACATGGCTGCAGGATCATATCCCCGACTCCAGCGTCTCTCTGCCGGGCTTCCTGACTGTACGAGCAGATCGAGATTTAAATAGTAGCAGGAAAAGGAAAGGGGGTGGATTGGCAGTGCTTGTCAACAACAGATGGTGTCACCCAGGACATGTTACTGTTAAGAGTCGTCTCTGCAGTCCTGACATTGAACTATTGGCATTAAGTTTTCATCCATATTATTTGCCAAGAGAGTTCACCAGTGTTGTTTTGGTGGCTGTTTACATTCCACCCTCAGCTGTTGCCGACACTGCATGTGATGTCATCAGTTCCGTTGTTGCTCAGATACAGACACAACACCCCAATTCTTTTGTGGCAATATCTGGTGATTTTAATCATGCCTCACTCTCTGCTACACTGCCAACTTTTCAACAGTTTGTCAACTGCTCTACCAGAGAAAACAAGACATTGGATTTGTTTTACACAAATGTCAAGGATTCATACATTTCCAAATCAAGACCTCCCCTGGGTAAATCAGATCACAACCTTGTTTTTCTCTGTTCAGCATATAAACAGATATATAACAGTGAGATGCTTCCCTAATAACAAACCCTGGATCACCAGTGAGCTAAAGGAACTATTGAACAAGAAAAAAAGAGCCTTTAGGGAGCGAGACAGGGAGTTACTGAGGAGTATACAGAAGCAGCTCAAAGTCAAGATCAGAGAGAGCAAGGAGGTGTATAGAAAGAAGCTTGAGAGTAAACTGCAGAGGAACAATATCAGAGATGTGTGGTCAGGAATGAAGAAGATCACAGGCCTCAAACAGAGGGAGGATCGGATGGATGGAAGTCTGGACAGAGCAAATGAGCTGAACACATTCTTCAACAGGTTCAGTTCAGGAACAAGCTCACCATCCTCCCCTCCTGTTCCCAGCCAAAGAGACATCCCACCCTCCTCTGACTCACAGCTTTCCTGTAACATCTCCACCTCCACCTCAGTCATGGATTCTTCTGCTTCCACTAGTTTGTCTTCAACCCAATCAGGAGATGCTGCTGTCCCCTTTGCCTCCCCCTCCCACTTTTCTGTTTCTAGAAGTCAGGTGAAGAGGCAGTTGGAGAGACTGAACCGGAACAAGGCTGCAGGCCCAGATGGTGTCAGCCCCCGAGTCCTGAAGGCCTGTGCAGAGCAGCTCTGTGGGATTCTGCAACACCTTTTCAACCTTAGCTTGACCCAAGAGAAGGTACCACTGTTGTGGAAGACATCCTGTCTGGTTCCGGTACCAAAGAAAACTCATCCTTCAGACATCAATGACTACAGACCTGTTGCCCTGACATCCCACATCATGAAGGTCCTGGAGAGACTCCTGTTGACCCACCTGTGTAAGCAAACCAGCACATATCAGGACCCCCTGCAGTTTGCTTATCGCCATGGAGTTGGAGTTGAAGACGCTATCATACACCTGCTTCAACAAACCCACTGTCATCTGGACAAAGCAGGCAGCACTGTGAGGATCATGTTCTTTGATTTCTCCAGTGCATTTAATACAATCCAGCCTGATCTGCTTCGTCTGAAATTCCAGAAGACTCAGGTGGAGGCCTCAACAATCACCTGGATTAATGACTACCTGACAAACAGACCACAGTTTGTCAGACTGAAGAATTGTGTGTCTAACCAGGTGATCAGCAGCACAGGAGCACCACAGGGGACTGTACTCTCTGTACACTTCAGACTTCCAGTACAAGTCAGACTCCTGTCATCTACAGAAATATTCAGATGACTCTGCAGTTGTCGGGTGTATCAGAGATGGACAAGAAGCTGAGTACAGAGAGCTGGTGGACCGCTTTGTGGCATGGTGTGGGAACAATCATCTCATCTTGAATGTTAACAAAACAAAGGAGATGATTGTAGATTTCAGGAGAAACAGGGTCAGATCAAACCCTGTTTCCATCATGGGAGAAGAAGTGGAGGTGGTTGAGGAATATAAATACCTTGGTGTTCATGTGGACAACAGACTGGACTGGAGACACAACAGTGAAGCCATCTACAAGAAAGGACAGAGCAGACTGTACTTTTTGAGGAAGCTAAGGTCCTTCAAGGTTTGCAACAAGATGTTGCAGATCTTCTACAAGTCTGTTGTTGAGAGCGTCATTTCCTCTTGCGTCATCTATTGGGGCAGCAGCATCAGAACCAGGGACCTAAAAAGACTCAACAACCTGATAAGGAAGGCTGGTTCTGTTCTGGGGACGACTGTGGAACCTCTGGAGACAATAATGCAAAGAAGGATTTTGCATAAAATCAAGAGAATTATGGACAACCCTGAACATCCTCTCCATGAGACTGTTATCGGAAAACAGAGTCTCTTCAGTCAAAGGCTTCTTCAGTTTGGATGCAAAACGGACCGCTACAGGAAATCTTTCCTGCCCACAGCCATCAGCATCTATAATAACTCCTTGATTTAATTGAGCTACATCAACATTTAATTTCCCTCTGGGATAAATAAAGTATTTTTGAATTGAATTTGAATTGAATTAATCCAGCTTCACGGAACACCCCTCAGGTCTTCCTTCAATACTGATAGGAAATATTAGATCACAAGCAAACGAATCACATCACACCGGTTTTAGCTGAACTACACTGGCTCCCAGTCCGTGTCAGGATTCATTTTAAAATTCTAGTGCTCACTTTTAGAGCTCTGAATAATCAGGCCCCTGCCTATATTTCTGAGCTGCTGACACTTTATAATCCTGCATGTTCTTTAAGATCCTCTGACAAATGCCTGCTGGTCATTCCGCACACGCACTTTAAAACCAGAGGGGATCGAGCCCTTCAATCAGTGGCCCCGAGACTGTGGAACGCACTGCCACTTTCTTTGCGCACTTTAAACTCTGTGGAGCCTTTTAAAAAGCAGCTGAAGACCTTGCTGTTTAGACAGACCTTTAGTTAAGGTGAAGGTTTTTCATGACATTTTGTTTTATGTTTGATGTTGTGTTTTGATGTGTATGTGTAGCTGTGTGTTCAGTGTTTTTTTTCCTTGTTTTTTATTCTGATCTCACTGTGAAGCACTTTGTGAATCCTTTTCTGCGAAAAGTGCTATATAAATAAACTTTACTTACTTACTTACAAACAAAATAGATTGGGGAGCATTGGGGAGCTCAGAAGAAGGGAGAACATAAAGTTCCAGTGCTGTGGAAGACACCCTGCCTTGTTCCAGTACTTAAAAAATCTCATGCATCTGTCCTCAGTGATAGTTGCCCTAACTTCCCATATCATAAATGTCCCAGAGAGACTGTTATTGGCTCATCTTAGAAAGCAAATGAGAACCTTCCAAGACCCACTAAAGTTTGCTTGTCGTGCTATGGTGGGTTTTAAAGATGCTATCATCTGCCTGCCATCATCTGAGCTTCAGTGAGCCCACTCTTATCTGGACAAAGAATGCAGCATAGTGTGGATAACGCTTTTTGATTTCTCCAGTGATTTTATTACAATTTAGCCTGCACTGGTATGAACCTGTAGAAAATACAGTTGGATGCCTCCACAACCACCTAGATTGTTGACTACCTGACAAACAGACCATAGTTTGTGAGACTGAGCAGCACATGAGCACCACATTCTCTTCGTTTCTCTTAACTCTGTACACCTTCCAGTATACCTAAGAGTCCTGTCATCAACAGAAATACTCTGATGACTGTGCAGTTGTTTTGGTGTACAATACCAGTCAAAAGTTTGGACACACAGGGCGGTCTGTGGCGTAGTGGGTTAAGCAGCCGCCCCATGTACAGAGGCTATAGTCCTCGCTGCAGCTGGCCCCGGTTCGAATCCCGCATCGGACGGCCCTTTGCTGCGTGTTATTCCCCCTCTCTCTGCCCCCTGCTTCCTGTCTCTCTCCACTGTCCTATACAATAAAGGCGTAAAAAATATTTAAGAATTGAATGTTTTTTCTTTATTTTCATGACTATTTACATTGTTGATTGTCACTGAAGGCATCAAAACTATGAATGATCACATGGAATTATGTAATAAACAAAAAAATGTGAAATAACTCTAAATACGTTTCATATTTTAGATTCCTCAAAGTAGCCACCCTTTGCTTTGTTGACAGCCCTGCAAACCCTTGGCCTTCTCTCAATTAGCTTAATGATGTAGTCACCTGAAATGGTTTTCACTTCACAGGTGTGCCTTGTCAGGGTTCATTTGTGGAATTTCTTGCCTTCTTAATGGGGTTGGGACCATCAGTTGTGTTGTGCAGAAGTCAGGTTGGCACACACCTGACAGCCCTATTTGACAACTCTTAGAATTCATATTATGGCAAGAACCAATCAGCTAAGTGAATAGAAACGACATTCCATCATTACTTTAAGAACTGAAGGTCAGTCAGTATGGAAAATTGCAAAGAGCGCACCTGAATATAAGCCGCACCCTCTAATTTTAAAAAGAAAATCCATTTTGTACTTGTATAGGCTGCACCAGATTATAACCTGCGGGTGTCCACATTGTAATGAGATATTTTCACAGAATAATTGTATGGTATATGTATATATGTATGTATAAATGTGTATGGTAACAAAAACAAATACATACTGCAAATGCTTTTTTTTCCAAACAGTGCCTGTAACACCAATGGTTTTAACTAAAATACAAGTATAAGCTTTATTATTAAAGTATATAAGTGTAAGTCTTAGTATTAATGCACTTAGTCTTAGACTTTTCTTCATACTTTTCAATATAAGCCAAGTATACTTCATTATACTATTCTTAAGTATGTAAAATATAGTATATAAAAAGTATCTTCAAGTATACTGGCTCAGTTTTAATAGAAAATAAGTATACTCGTAGTACACTTGAATAAACTACTTTTTGCTAAGGGTATAAATGACTCCCTGGAGGTGCTGTCTTTTTATTCTCACTCTGCAGACTGCAATGATTTCTGTATGATTGACATACATGTCTTGGAAGAAATAAATTAATGAAAGACAACATAATTGTTCTTTTATTCAGATTCACTTAAAGTGATGGTTCGGATCTTACATTGAAGCTCCCAGATCAAGGAAGTGACGTCGACGCAGCTTTAGCAGCAGAGAAGCTATTAGGCTTGTGTTGATAATAATAAACTCCTGGACTATGTACAAACTTCCAAATGCATCGTTTTGTGAGTACAGACCATATTTGTACTACTGTAGAAGTTGGGTGTCATGGCATGTGATTTTAGTGTGGTAATTTTGAAGATACTGCCAGGGTCCGTTAGCGCTTGTACTAAGCTATTCGGGATAACTGAGTAACTCGGCTGATGTTCAGCCAATATCGGAAAAACTTCGGGTGGGCTACTTGGCTGGATGTCATGGTTCAAATGACCCTAGGGTGAATCTACTCCGAACCATCACTTTAAGAAAGTTTCCACAACACACCTCTCAGTACTGACTGATTAAAAAGTCTGATATACACAACAAAATTTTTAAAGAAAACTCACCTGTTTCTTCATCTATGGAAAATCGGCCAAGCCCACTTCCATCACGAATAGCGTAGTGGATTTCTCCATCTCTACCAGTATCATCATCATTAGCAGTGACTTGGAGTAAAGTAGTTCCAATGCGGGCATCCTCTTTAACCAATCCCCTTAGGGCAAAGTGGGAAAAGTATGGAGCGTAGAGGTTTTCGTTCACATCTATTACTTCCAACTCCACAAATGTGACAGAGAGAAGAGAAACAGGCCTTCCTTTGTCTTTGGCTTTCACAGTGAGGTTGTAGAACTGTTGGGTCTCATAGTCAAGTTCCTTTGTGAGCCTAATCGCTCCACTGACCCTATCTAATTCAAACCATCCATCGTGGTCATTAACAAGAGAGTACCTGACCTGACCTCCCAACCCTAGATCTGGGTCCTGTGTTTCTAGCCAAGCCACAACAGTTCCCACTGGAACATCTTCCAGAGCCCTAGCTTTGTACACACTTGGAATAAATAGTGGGGGACAGTCATTTACATCTTCCAATATAATCTTCAGTGTTGTCACAGAAAACTTGCGGCTCCCTCTGTCTGCTCTGTCCCAAGCTTCAATCTTCAGGTTAAAAGTAGACACTAACTCCCTGTCTAGCTGACCAGCAACATACACTATTCCATTAGTGGAGTTGATACTAAATTGGGTGGTTCTTGTCAAAAAAGAATATACAATCTCCCCATTGGGTCCAAGATCTTTGTCAGTTGCCTCAACCTGGATGATATCTGTACCTATGGCAGTGTTTTCGGGTATGACCACTTGATAGCCTTCTTGCAAAAACAGGGGTATATTATCATTTGTATCCTCTATGTGGACAGTAAGCAAACGCCATGCCATTTTCTGAGGGACACCAAGGTCATAGATAGTTATGTTAAGGAGATAATGATCTCTCTTTTCTCTGTCCATGGGTAGAAAAACACTAATAAGGCCAGTCTGTATGTCAATGGTGAAACAGCTGTCACTGTTTCCATCGGAAATAGAGTATAGAATCTGACCATTAAAACCTGTATCCCCATCATATGCATTCACCTTGAAAACACTTGAGCCAACCGTTAGGTCTTCCTGCACAGCAACAGCTGTGGGAAATGTTTTGTCAAACTGGGGTGTTTGCCTATTGAAAGAAAAAAGATCAACGAAATCTTCCTCAATTTTAACTTTGGTGGTAGCTTTAGACTTTTTGAGTAACTTTTCTGCTAATTTTAGGGCTACCCTTGTTTCTTTACAAGTAAAATGCTTGGGAAATGATTTTCCATGAACAACAGAAATATTGACAAATGTAGGATCAGAAACTTTCTCACCATCTGTGGCAGCTATTTTCAAACTAAAGATACCATTTCTTGGACTGAATGTGGCAAGGGAATGTCGCAATGTAAGGACCCCTGAATTAGGGTTGAGGTCAAAGTGCCCCTGCTCATTACCTGAAATTATTTTATATTTTACAAGCTCTAACTCATCTATATCAATCGCAGACATTGTAATAATGACTTCATCTATTGGGAAATCCGCAGCAATAAACCCCTGGCAGGCTACTTTCTCAAACAGTGGCTGGTTATCATTTACATTTTCCAAGTGGATTGTTACACTGACTTCACTCTCTCGCCTGTAAGGTGACCCCCAATCAGAAGCTCTGACAGCAAACACAAAGATTTCTGGTGAGGATTCAAAGTCCAAATCTGTATTGGTTCTGATAACACCAGAAAACTGATTTATTTTGAAAGGTAATGGCTGAAGGCTGGGAATGCTGTAAGTTATATATCCATTTTCACCTTTATCTTTATCCACTGCAGATAGTGTTAATACATTGGTCCCGACTGGTAGATTTTCATTAACAAAAACTTCATAGGAGGTCTGAGCAAATGTTGGTGTTTTATCATTGGCATCCTCAATAGATATCTGCACTTTTACCCTGAGATCACTGACTTTTTCCAGTACCTCAAGATAAAAAACATCCTGGGATACCTGAGTGAAGCTGCCAGTGGTGGAGATTACACCTGTTAGGCTATTCATTTGAAAAAAAGCTGAATCTGCACAAGGTGACAAGATATATTCTGCATCGTCAGGCTCTGGCCTTATTTTAATAGCACCTACAATGGTGCCTGGTGGTGAAAATTCATTTAAACTAATATCATACAAATCTTTCTCAAAATAAGCTTCCTCATTCTGCCATTTCTTTAACATTATGTGGACAACCTTCTCAGCAGATAACTTCTGTGGGGTTCCTCTATCTTTAGCCTGCAATATAAGGTCACAGCCATAAGGGAAAGACTCCCAGTTTAATGTCTCAGAAGCTTTTACAGCAAACTCACTTTCTCCATATTTTTCTACAAAAAACTGTCCAGAAGGTTCGCCACCCACTATGATAACTGAATCAATTTCTCCATTTAAGCCTTCATCCAGGTCCTCAACAGTGACCATGGCATATACAGGATTTTTATCTAACCTTGAGGTGCTGAGGGTGATTACATTCATAATTGGGGCATACTCATTTACACGGTCTACATGAACAAAAAGCTTAGCTGTGCTGCTAACCCCATTATTTCCATACAGCTTCATTCCACGGTCCACTGCCAGGATTTCTAAATCATATCGGTTCTTCCCATCGACATTAAGATTTCCACTCAGATATACCACACCACTAGTTGGGTGTACTGCAAACAGTTCCATTTCCTCCTTGAAAAAAAAGTAAAACTCTCCATTGGAGCCAATGTCTGCATCTGTGGCAGTAACTTGTGCTATGCTTGTCCTGAGAGGGGTGTTCTCTGCTATGGTGACAGAGTATGTCGTGGGTGAAAATAAGGGCCGTAGGTCATTCATATCCAACACCTGGATGCTGACTTTAGTCCAGGCCTCAAGAAGAGCTTCTCCCTTGACATAAGCTTTCACTGTCAATACATAATTATCCTGAATCTCTCGGTTCAATATAGCTGCATTGCCTCCCTTGGTCCTTATACGCAAGAAACAGAAGTCACCTAGAACATACTCCTCTGGCTTGAAAAAACCTTCGTCATCTCCTGAAGTGATTCTATATCGAATCTCCCAGGAGACCTTGTCCATGTAAATTCCCATTTTAATTTTACTGTTGGCATAGGTGCGTGCCGCTGAGTTTTCATAAATTGTAGCATGGTAGACAGACTGAGTGAAGCTGAAGTTGGATCTATCCTCAGGATCTTCATAGGTGTTCTGGTCATAGCAGACTGATGACTTGAAGATCAAGCACACCAGCAGAAAAGCCAGGCCTTGGAGACGGGCATGCATGCCTGTCCATTTGGCCATATTCAAATCCATCCCATTATAATTCCATCCTGAGACAAAAAGAGAAAGACAGATGTGGTGAGACACAGGTTAGCTACAGGGGGGGAACAACAACTACTAAGAAAATCAATATGCTAGATTTCTGATTAGAATCATGGCTAGGGCCTTCCTGTTGAGTTTACATGTTCTTCCCATGCATGCATTGGTTCTCTCCAGATATTGTGGCTTCCTCCCACCATCCAAAAACACATTTGGATAATTGACCCTCGGAGTGAGTGTGAGTGTGCATGGTTGTTTGTCTCTGTGATGGACTGGCTGGGGTACGCTCTAGCTAGCCCCTCACTGGCAGTTTGTATTAAGCGGATAGACAATGGATGAATAGATCAATAAACTTGCTACATATCCACAACTCCCAGTATAATTTCCAGTAAAGTGGCAATGAGGGCTGACCTAGCAAAAAACATGCATGTATAAGAATGCAAAAACAACCTCATATTTCCCACACATTAAATTAGGCATATTTAAGATTAAAAAAAAATTGAGAAACAGCTTTAAATGTATTAAATATGTTCTCCAATATACAAAGATCAAATATCATCTCCAGTAACTTGCTGTAAGGTTCACCTTTGTACTTTTTCTATTCATCAATGTTTTGTTGATTGTCAAGATATATTCATTAATAATGAATTTGCTCTCAATACAGACAAAAGTAAATTTTGTCATTTTGTCATCTCAAGCTGTGGATGACACAGAGACAGGGGTGGACTGGCCATCTGTGTGTTCTGGAGAATCACAGAACAGCCAGTACTCCAGGACGGCGGGCGGCTGCCCGGCGCAGTACTCGCACCACGCAGTAATCACCTGTTTTTTCCGCTGCTAGTCTACTGTTTCACACTAGAGTCCGGTAGGTGGCAGTAATGCACCTTTAAGTTGGATGCCAATCTGCCTGTGCCCACCAATTAAGGAGCAGAAGAAGAAGAAGAATATAGTAGTAAAGTGACCATATGAAATATGGATAACACTGGTAAAAAACGTAAAGAAAAGGGTGGGGATGAAAAGGCAAGAAAAAAAAAGCGACATTTAGAGGGTAAAGCTGCTAAATGCCATAAACTTACTGAAATCTTCAGCAACAGCCATACAGCACAAGTTCATGTCAATGTTAGCAGCATCCAAGAAGTGAGTGGGGCGATATGTGGAAGTTCCACAAAAAGATACGGGGCAAGTAAGTATGGAGCATGGGAGAGAAGAAATAGAGTTACTTGGTAGGGCTGATGTTAGCAAATGTTATTCAAGTTGCAACATCTTTTATCTATACCCAATTTGTGTTGCTCAGTACAATGTGTACAAATTGAATTAAATAATGATTATAGTAGTTAAGCAGCTAAACTCTAAACATTTTACCTGTAAAATGCAACATGCAGTAGTAATATTAAGAAATATTAACAATAGTACAAGGGTTTGACTTTTTAAAGTTATTATTTGTTCGGTAAGATTAATTAGCCTACTGCATAAATTAAGATGATTAAATAATAAAATAATTTTAAGATGGCTGGCATGGAATACTAATTATATGCTGTGCTGTTATAAGCAATTGGATATATAAAACCTTTAAAAAAAAAAAATCCATTTCATCATTTGTTTAGTCAGGTTTAACATAGACTGAGGGCCGAGGATGACATGTATGTGTTGTCTGCTTTAGATACGTGTTTTGTATTGGTTCAGCCAGAGGGACTGTATGATGAGACCTTCATTTCTTAGTGTTCAAAATTAACCGGAATACTATGCTCTTAAAGGGGAACTCCGGGGCATTTGAAGCGCAATCCCATTGCTAGAGGTTGTCAAATACTGACAGTAGGACACAGACTGGTGCAAATCGGCGCTCCCTGTGCGGCGATTGCGCTGTTTGCGCAGCTTGTCATGCTAGCTAAATACGTGGTGGCCAATGGGCA
The DNA here is from genome assembly GCF_027942865.1 of Odontesthes bonariensis. NCBI lineage: Eukaryota > Metazoa > Chordata > Actinopteri > Atheriniformes > Atherinopsidae > Odontesthes > Odontesthes bonariensis. Next base: position 40,046,207 of record NC_134514.1, read on the forward strand.
ATAATAAACCTTCCACGTAAAACAACAACTTGCACACTGCAGAAACGTCACACCACTTTATAAACCATCCGAAAATAAAGTCACAAGCCTTACCATCAAAACCATATGCATGGTTCTCACATTACTGGCATGGGGACGTTGCAAAACAACTTTATAAACAGCATGTCACTTACTTCTTGTCGGTAGGCGCGCGCATGTGAAAGCCCAAAAGAGTCAATGGACGATACTCCCATATACAAAACAATTATCATTGTATCACTATGGGCTGTGTAAACCGACCGAAGAGTGTGGGAGAAGGATGTCATGACATGTTCATGACTTCTGGCCTAGTTACATCCTGGGCCTTGTTGACTGGTTCAGAATATTGTTGATAGTTAGAAGGAGCGTGTTTATGATAAACTGCGAAAGCTAGGCGCCTCCGGAGAGGGCCACGTACACTTGTTATGATAAAACGGTATAAAAGGGTGTCACTAGATGAGCTCGTCGGACATTTTGTACATTCTGTATGCACATTTGCTGTGACGGTTTGTTCAATAAACTCCCCAATGGACGGCTGACCAGCGCGGGATTCGACTCTAATTTCTCCACAACAAGAGCAGACCGAGCAGTCCCCTGCTTCCGAGCAGGAAACACCATAACAGGTGCGGCTGTCTGCAGTTGGCTGAACGCATTGATATGAAGGGAGAGAGAAATAGCACCAAGAAATTGTGAGGTCTGACTTTTTTTGCTGAACGACTTTGTGATGCAAATGTATTACTCTTTTGAACGCATATTGTTTTGACAAGCAAGACGCTTTATTTTTTAAACCCCAGCCAACTAGCCGGACTATCTTCGTCAACGCCAAAATGAGGCTGGAACTCGGCTCACAGGACGCAGCGGGGGGTAAGAAAATGTTCATAAATGATGTTGCTAATATGGGATGTCATCCAGCTTCATGTCAAAAGAGGCGAACTATCCCTTTAAGAGATGTTTCTGCAGCCGTGTCCCAGTGAAAAAAATAAAACTGCCTTCCAGATTTTTTGCTGTATCCTCATCAGGGCTTCAAACTTTCCATTTTATTTGCCAGTAATCTCACATGTGATGATCCAGGAAAGCAATCAGTCAATTAAATAGTTTTTCTTTAATTGCCCTAGCTTAAATCAACCTGTTTCATGGTCTTATTTATTAGATTTTAATTACTGCTTTTCTTTTATCTTTCAATGCTTTCCTCTTCTTTTTTAAACTTCATGTTTAGATAATATGATATTGATATATACATATAGATATATTTCATGCATACAAACATTACTAGATGCATAAGATTGCCATGGTATTGATTGATTGATTGATTTTATTTGACATTCTCCGTTCATATTAAAAAAATAAATACATGATTAAGTTCCATATAAACCGCACCACATACTTAAATTAAAAAAAAAAAAACAGAGCGCCAGGATAACACAATAAAGCTCGGAAGCTTATTTCCATTGTGGTCCTAGATGTTGAATGGCAACAGATGTTAAAATGGGAAGAGTGGCACTGGGACCAAACCAAAACTGGTAACAAACATGGCGAGAGGACGCTGACGTATTTTGGCTGCCGCTTCTCCCTCTAAAAGCTCTCTCTTTTGCTGTTGTTTTTTGTTTTTTGATATACTTTTTTTAGTCACTGCTTCCAGTAGCTACCTACCTTTTCAAATCTGCTTCTCAACCGGCTGATCAAAGCTAACTTTTACGAAATTACACGGTGTTGCTGGGCAACTGCTTCAAAATCCTTCTCGGTGCTGAGTGCGTTAGCTCGGTCACTTACCGATGTTGAAAAACTTCTACCTCTGGATCCATCGCCGTACGACTAAAGGTTAAAGGTAAACCCGGAGGGGCCTCCACTTGTACCGGTGCAGCTAACTGGCCCTCTCTACTGGCCGGGGCCGCTGCCTTCCTTTCCGAGCTATACCTAGCTCCCGTTCAGCAGACGTCTTCCATCGACACTCGGTTGAGGGTAGAGATCCGGGCAGATTTCCATCTGTCTCGGTGCGGTTAGCTCCTGGCTGGCTGGGACCGCTGCCTCCGACCCAAGCAGGCTCCCTGAGCTGGCCGGCTTTGCGTTTGTCTGTGCCTGAATTGATTTCGGGCCCAGGTGGGCTGGTCTCTCCATCTGCCACGCTGTGGCTGTTGGTCCTGGTCCATCATCTCTCTTTTTGCGCTTTGCAGCCGCCGTCCACCTCCAGCAGTGTTTGCCTCCTCACAGCCTCGGTCATGGAGCTCCGCTATACATCCATGCAGCTCCGCCAGCTGATTTCCCAGTTGCCCCCTTCCACCGAGCTCACTGCCAAACTGGAACTGCATCGACTTCTTCTCCGTCCTCGCTACATTCACCGAGGCTCCCGCCTTAAGTTTGTTTTTGGTTCCGCCACCATGGGCGGGATTCCTTCGTTGTGGTCTTACCGCAGCTCACGCACCGGCTCCCGCACCGGCTCACGCACTTCCTCATCGCGTCATCACAACAACACACGTCATCAGAACGGGCCAAACGCCAACACCTGTAACCTCCGCCCTATCCCTACTTCCGCCCCATCAATTCCAAAACAAAAGTACCTGAAACTCGCCCTCTTCAACACAAGATCCCTCAACAATAAAAGTCTTATTCTCAATGAATTTATCATCGACAAACAACTCGACCATCTAAATGAAACCTGGCAAAAACCCTTGGATTACTTTTCACTCAACCAAACTACCCCTGTTGGATTTTCATACCTGGACAACCCACGTTCCGAGGGCAAAGGAGGGGGCATTGCTGCCATCTACCATCACGACCTCCAACCCCGCCCACTCTCCATCCCTGCCGCTAAATCTTTTGAACACCTGGCTTTCAAACTCCCTGGCCCTAAACCTCTCATAATTTCAATTATCTACCGCCCCCCCCAAGCCCAATCCATTATTCCTATCAGACCTCTCTGAATTCATCACTGCACTGTCCTCCATCTCGCCATCTGTTTTACTCCTTGGTGATTTCAACCTCCACATTGACTCCCCGGACTGTAAACATGCCATGGACTTTCTGGACCTACTCAACTGCTTCAGCTTCACCCAACACATCAATTTCCCCACCCATAAAGGTGGACACATCCTAGATCTGGTTTGCTCTACCGGCCTCCACATACACAACATCTCTAGCACCGACCTCTCCATCTCCGACCACCTGGCCATCACACTCGCTATTGACATTCCCGCCCCCCAACCAAAACAGGACCGCACAATAACTTTCCGCAACCTTAAGTCCGTCTGCCCAGTCGCTCTCTCCACCTGCATATCTAGCACTCTCTCCGGCCTCCCCCTCTCTACCAATCCAACCCCCATGGACCTCGTCAACATCTACAACAACACGCTGTCTAACTCTCTCAACAAACTGGCCCCCTTGAAAACCAAAACTGTCACTTTCATTCACTCATCCCCGTGGTTCACCCCGGAACTTCACAAACTCAAAAAACAACTCAGACAGTTAGAACGATTAATCAAGAAAACTGGTCTCACAATTCACGCCCTCGCCTACAAAGATCTTATGCACCTCTACAAATCTGCACTTAACAAAGCCCGCTCTGTTTACTATTCTGGCATCATTCACTCTGGATCCTCCAACCCACGCACTCTCTTTTCAACAATAAACAAACTCCTCAAACCCCAGGGGCCCGTAGCACAAAAGTAGGATTTAGACATCCAGGATGAATTACTTAGCCAGGTTCAAGGAATCCAAAACATGGGCGCCCAGGCTTAGTTGGTTGCACAAAGGCCAAGCCAGGATGAGCAGACACGGATTCATCAAGCCAGGTGAAACTAATCCTGGATAAGTGCTGCACACGGCTTGCTTAAATAGACCCCACGATCGATCATAGATTCACTGATTCACCATGGCAAAAAGGGCAGCGTATTTCTCCCCAGCGGAGCAAGAATTATTAATGGAAACCTATGAAGGGGTGAAGGAGAAAATAAAACAAAAAGGAAATACTGTCAGAGTTAAAAAACAAAGGGAGCAAGCGTGGCAAACCATTGCTGACAGCCTCAATGCGTAAGTAGTGCACAAATACACACTCACCACTCCACTGAAACTATCACAATTAGGCTACAATCCAAATAAAATGTTAATTAACATATCGTCACCTTCCTAAAATAATTGCCCAAGTAATTTTTTTGGCATCAAAGGTGTGGTCCAAAAAATGCCTAAGTCATTTATTTAATCTTAGTTTTTATGAAAAACAATAAGAGTTCTTATGTCAAGCATCCTTTGATACATACTTACTGACTGAAATTATTATTTTATGCTATCATTTCACTTTTGGGGGGAGTTTTTTGTGTTTCCTGAAAAACCTGAAAAAATGACTTCTGCGATTATTTTAGGAAGGTGACGATATTTGAAATCATATTTGTAGCCTACTTTGATTATGAATAAGTTGAAATTGACTGCATGTGAGTGAAATTATCTAAATGTAACTCCATGCTCCTCCACTGTTTCATTGTGTGTGTGTGTGTGTGTTTTTGTGCGTGTAGATTTAACATGACTGGGCCAAAACGGACATGGCAGCAAGTCAAAGTAAAATATAAGAACATCCTGCAGAATGGTAAGTCCCCTGACAAATACTTAACAAGTGTACTTTTTATTAAGAATGTGCCTGCCCACACATTGCCTGTACTGTGCATTAATTGGTTTAACATCTTATCATTTCAGATGGTCTGCAATGCTAACAATTTGTTCAGTAATGTTGTGGCAAAGTGGCCAGGCTCGGTCCACGACTCCCGAGTGTTTCGGAACTCAGAGATCTATCGGCGCCTATCACAAGGTGAGCCACAGAACCTCTATTGATAACCACTTTTAACATCATGGCTGTGTTAAGAATGTCACTACTTATGAGGTTGTGATGGTAACATTTTGTCTTCAGAGGTGAATTCCTGGGTGTATTGCTGGGTGACAGAGGGTATGCCTGCCAGCCTTTTCTGCTCACTCCATTTGCAGACCCTCTGGAGGCACAACTGGCATACAACCATGCCCATGGCAGAACAAGGGCCCGGATCGAAATGACATTTGGCCTACTGAAGGCACGCTTTCAGTGTCTGACCCACCTGAGAGTCAGCCCAGACAGGGCATGTGATATCATTGTGGCCTCCCTGAGAAAGGAGAGGGCCCCCAGAGTGCCAGCTCTCAGACTCGGACAATCTTGCCATCTTCCCGGATGACGACTGTGGTCGGCTGGTCAGAGACCAATATGTGTTAAATTATTTTAATTAATATTGCATGTTTATTTAAGTTGGGCCTGCAATGGCAGAGGAATTTTTGTTAGGTTTTTGTGCTGTATAGGCAAGGCAATTTTATTTGTATAGCCCATTTTTACAAACAGTTTGTCTCAAACTGCATGCTTTGATTCTGTGCTTTTTGTCTTGTAGAGCACTGTGTGACTTCAGTTTTGAAAGGAGCTGATGGTTTACTTGCTTTGATTCATCCTTGTTCAATAAAGGAACATCATGGTACTCTAATGTGTATTTATATTTATATTGTGATGTACTTTATGTGTAGTCTGTGGGAAACTAAATTATCTAGTGGTTCGTCTAAAATCATCAGTTATCTAAAATGATTGTAATTAATGATCACAAATGTTTCAATAATGATAGTGCTGACAATATGACAATATGTTCTAGGCAGTGGAATAAATATTGGTTTCCATTTGTGGCGACTGCCACAAATGGCGTTGAGATAAGGTATGAGATTAAAGAGATCCTGGAACTTAGCCTGGTCTGGAGCAGGCTAGCTTCACAGAATAAATCTCCATGGTAACTTAGGTCTGAACATATCCCACTTCCCACTTTTGTGCAACTGGATCACGGATAAATTGATCCAGGATAGCCAACATATCCCGGCTTAATCCCTTATCCTACTTTTGTGCAACGGGCCCCAGGACAATATCTCATCCACATTCACCCCGGAGAAGTGCAACAACTTCCTATCATTTTTCCACTCTAAGATCGATAACATACACAACCAGCTTGTCACCTCCACTGCCACCACCCCCAACTCTGAACCTCCATTTCCCTCATCCCCCGACCACCAGCTTTCCATCTTCTCCCCCATAACCACAGCCGACCTCTCCAAAATACTCTCCACCATGAAATCATCCACCTCCCCTTTGGACCCCATGCCTTCTGAGCATGTCAAAGCCTGTTTCAGCTCCCTCTCCCCACTCATCACGGACACCATCAACTCCTCCCTTACCTCCGGCACCGTCCCCTCTCCTCTTAAACTTGCTGCCATCACCCCCCTCCTTAAAAAACCTGGCCTTGACCCTGACGACCACAACAATTTCAGGCCCATCTCCAACCTCCCATTCCTCTCAAAAATTCTGGAAAGAGCCGTCGCAGCACAATTAAAGCAATACCTCCTCTCCAATAACCTGTACGAAACATTCCAATCTGGCTTCAGAATAGGGCTGAACGATATATCGTTGTCGTATCTATATCGAGATATGAACATTCAAGAAAGTAATTTCGAAAAAGCAACGATATAAACGATATATTTCCCCCGCGCTCGCCCTGCTTATACAGCTCCGGCAGTCACCATAAACATTACTTTTAAGATTGCGCTTGAACGCACCCCACCGCCAGCCAACCACAAAGCTTATTTCACGCTTGCTGTGGATCGACAGCTGAAGCCAACCAATGACAAACATAGGAGGGTGGGCGTGAGGGAGAAGTAGACTGAGACGCACACAGCCACACACATTCACGGGGAATTCACGGCGAAATCAAAACGAAAGAAACGAAAGAAAAGTGACATGAGCGCGGAAGATAATTCGGCCGGTGGCAATGCAGAATCTAATTTTGTGCCAAAACATAAATCATCCTCCATTATTTGGAAGTATTTTGGATTTAGAAAGGATGATGTCAACCAGAGTGAGGTGTTGTGCAGGTCGTGCTTGGCGAAAATTAATCAATAAAACTGCACTCTTTTGTTTTATGATGTTTTTATTTTTCTGAAAAATGCTTGGTTTTCACCAAACCCGTAGTCATATCGTATCGTAATCGAGATATCTGGCATGAATATCGAGATATGAAATTTTGTCCATATCGTTCAGCCCTACTTCAGAACCCATCACAGTACCGAAACAGCACTTTTAAAAGTCACCAATGACCTCCTACTCTCCTCGGACTCCGGCTCCCTCACCATTCTCCTCCTCCTCGACCTCAGTGCTGCCTTCGACAGCATCAATCACTCCATCCTCCTCAACCATCTGCAAGCCATTGGCATCATCAAATCCGCTCTCTCCTGGTTCACCTCCTACCTATCTGAAAGACTCCACTACATCTCCATCAACAAACACAAATCCCTCACCGCCCCTGTCTCACACGGAGTTCCCCAAGGCTCAGTGCTCAGACCAATCCTCTTCATCCTCTACATGCTCCCACTAGGTCACATCATCTGCCACCATGGTCTTCACTTCCACTGTTACGCCGACGATACCCAGCTATACATCACCACCACTGCCATTACTCCTGCCATTCTCTCCACTCTCACCAATTGCCTAACTGACATCAAAGCCTGGATGAATCACAACTTCCTCAAACTCTACAGCAATAAAACTGAAATTATAATTTGTGGCCCAAAATCCACCCTCCCCACCTCCCAGCATTTCTCACTCTGCATTGATGGTCACTCCGTCACTCCCTCCCCCCTGGTCAGAAATCTCGGCATCATCATGGACCCCACACTCTCCTTCAAATCCCACATAAACCAGGTTACCAAAATAGCCTTCTTCCACCTCCGCAACATTACACGCCTTCGCCTTACTCTCTCCCCCTCAGCTGCCGAAACACTCGTCCATGCCTTCATCACCTCCAGACTCGACTATTGCAATAGCATCCTATATGGCCTCCCCTCCTCTGCTCTTCAAAAACTGCAATATGTTCAAAACTCGACCGCCCGACTGCTCACTCACTCCCCCTCCAGAGAACACATCACTCCCATCCTTCAACAACTTCACTGGCTTCCAATAAAACAGCGAATCAACTTCAAGATCCTTCTCATCACCTACAAAGCCCTCAGTAGCCTTGCACCTCCATACCTTACAAACCTCCTCCACCCCTACTCCCCCACTCGACATCTCCGCTCCTCTGATGCAAACCTCCTCACTCCCATCACCAAGACCAAGTACCGCACCCTTGGGGACAGAGCGTTCTCCATCGCTGCCCCTACCCTTTGGAACTCCCTGCCCCCCACCATCCGGAACTCCGATACACTCCCCTCATTCAAAAGCCAGCTCAAAACCCACCTGTTCAAAATCACCTACAACACCTGATAAATTGTTCCTCTCCCCCGCCATCTACCCCCCCCCCCCCTTCAAGTTCTCAATTTGCTTAGCACATTTGATTCAATATTTCTTTATTGTCACTATACAAAGTATAGCTAAATTCTGAGCAATCCATAATGACCAATTTGTTGATGTGCGGAAGAGAGATTGGATTTGGGCCACGTACGCATTGAATGATACAGAAGTGTATAAAAGATTGTCACAAACTGAGGTCAAAGGGAATTTCCGTGCATGCCGCCATGTACATGTCTCGGTGTCGTTCTGATCAATAAATTCCCCATAAGAGGCTAACCACGGTGAGTCCAACTCCTTTTTCTCCACAACAATAGAAGGTAGATGGTGTTAATGTTAATTCCATCAAATGCACCCCATGGTAAGTTCACACAATGCTTACAGGTAAGATGTTAAATGTTTTCAACAATGTATCCAACTCCCAGGGCTTTGTTATCTCCTTCCTTCACTTGATTTGGGAGAGTAAGAACTCTGCCTCAAGAAGCTCTTGGCTGAGATCTGCATGGGAGGGGGACATGGGGATGGCTGTGGCTGCGGAGCAGTGGAGAAAGGCCTTAGACGGGGTCCATACATCCTCTATCGGTTCTCAGCATGGTCCTATTCAGTTCAGGGTGCTGTACTGCCTTCATTTCAAGTTAAACTCTCGACAATGTTCTCAGGGGTAGACTCTACCGGTGATAGATGCAGAGTATCACCTGCTTCTCTTGCTCACTCATTTTGGCATTGTCCTAAACTGTCCACCTATTGGAACTCAATTTTTGGAACACTGTCGGATGTTTTCAAAATAGTGATTGAGCCTGATCCTATGGTAGCCATTTTTGGTGTAGCAGGAGAGAACAACAATAATCTCACTGGGATTAAACTAAATTAATGACAAAATTTGTTACTTTGCTAGCACGAAGACTGATTCTTCTCCATTGGAAGTCTCCTCAGCCGCCGAGCTGGACTCATTGGCTGAGAGAGGTGATGCAGTATCGTAAGCTAGAGAAACTGAGATTCACAATACATGGTCCCTCTGATAAATTTGATCGAATTTGGAAACCATTTATCGAGTATATCAGAGCTAAACTAACCTCCCCATCCCTCCCTACACTGTAAACCTGGATTTTGTTTTCAATTAAACGTTTTAGTGTTCATTACATATTCTATTATGTTTTGTAAAAATAAAAAAATCAAATTAGTTTTTTGGATTAGAAAATTTAAAATATGCAATGATCAGAGATTACATACTGTATAAAGTTACGGTTCTGTGAGAGAGGGACAGAGCCTATTTGTAGTTCAACGGAGAGTTAGGACATGTCCTGTGTGAGAGCTTGACCTGTTTGTCTTTTGGAGAAAGCTAAGGATTTTCCGAAGCCAAGTCATATCATGCCAAATTTTAAGTATTTGGGAAGAGCTTTTTTATTAGGCCCGAGCAGCTAAGCGCTGCGAAGGCCTATTGTATCTGCAGGATTTCACTATTTTTACTCCGGTTCTTCCTTCTTCTCCACGCGGAATCACAAATGGGGACGCCTTAACGTATTCGAAAACTCACGTAACTTTGCCCAAAATTGTCCTCCGTGTGAAACTGCATGACTTTAATGGAGTCGAAAGTGGGCGTCGCCAAACTGCTCTATAGCGCCACCTAACGTGAGATAGCCCGAACCGTACATCGTAGAGATCTGAAACTCGGTATGTATGTAGATCGCCTCAAATCAAGAACAAAAGTCTCTTGGAGGTATGCTCTAAAACGTACAAGGAGGCGGCCATTTTGGGTCAAAGGCCAAATTTTGAGCTACGGACTTCATCTTTGGTCGGTATGCAGTTAAGGGATGGGGGAACAAAAGTTATCAGAAATCTTGAGTTTTTGAGCATGTTTAGGGGGCTTGACCAAGCGGCGAACTTGGCGTGCTCGCCAGTGTAAACGAAACGCTATAACTTTCACGTAAAAAGTTAAATCTGCACCAAACTTGGTATGAGTCATCCATGTTGGATGCATGTCGATCCTATGTGGTCATATGCTGACGTCATCTAAGCCCCGCCCCCTCAGAACAGGAAGTCACTTTTTTTACTTGGAAAGCTCCATCTCTGGCACCCTTCACCTAATCAACATGATCTTGAGTCAGAATACAGATAACAAGTTGGTCTAACTTGCACCAACAGTTTTCAGTTGAAGGCGTGGCCCTGGCGGCTTGGTGAAGTCAGACATCACGCCGTTACCATACGTTTGGCTCTAAATTCTACAGTTTTGAGCCGAGATGCACCAAACTCACTGGGATCGATCCTAATCCACCCCCCAACAGGTGTGCAGTCCAATATTTGATGGGCGTGGCCTAATGCCTCCACAGCGCCCCCTAGAACATCTAAAAACATCACGATCATCCGATCTACACCATATTTTTTGTGCATCATTACGGAGCGGCGCTTCACACGTTGGTGTGGTACATTTCTGACGTCACTAAACCCCGCCCCCACAAAACAGGAAGTGACGGTAACTCCTGTCTGGAAGGTGATATATCGGTCCAACTTTGAACACGTGCCACTGGTGTCGTACTGTCGTGGACTGAAGGCAATTTGGGAAATTCGTCGGGCGCGGGAGACGCGTGCCGGCATTGATGACCACGTCGGGGCGGCGGTGCCGGCGCTCAGGCGGTCGCAAGGCTGGAGCTGCGCTTGGCTGCGAGGGCCGATTTCACTGCTCGTTTTTTTTTTTTTTTTTTTCAATATTTTTTTGGGCTTTTTATGCCTTTACTATAGGACAGTGAAGAGAGACAGGAAGCAAGGGGCAGAGAGAGGGAAATAACACGCAGCAAAGGGCCGTCCGATGCGGGATTCGAACCGGGGCCAGCTGCACGAGGACTATAGCCTCTGTACATGGAGCGTCTCCTGTACCCGCTACGCCACAGACTGCCCGGGAAGAGCTTTTTGAGGAAATTGTGTTACATGGTCCAGTGTTAACAAGTCAACGAAATACTGAAGAAAACTTTGTGTTAATATGCTAACGTTTTTCTGGCTTTATAGCTGTTGCACTCTGCAATGTAATGGTAAAATAGTTGAGAAAACTGAATTGTGTTTTAAAAATAAACTGTGGATGTTTTAAAGTAGTGTTAACCACACTAAGTAGAAGTGAAGAGCGTGTTAAGCAATTATTAAGATGGGTCTGGTTGCTACACATTTGCTAAAACTTAGCTTAAGACCGGTGCAGTCTTAAGCTAACGTATCTATTTTCAGACATCGGTAGAATCGCAACCAAATCCGACAGAGCGATAATTCTCGATTCTGTTTAAAATGGGAGACATATACTAACATATCATGCATTCATTGGGGCCCAGAGTGCTGTTTCTTTGCACGAATGGGTTTGTTGAAACTGTAAAAAGTGCAGATGACTAAAGATGTTATACAACAGCTCACGGAAATTCAAACCTTTCATGAGCGTCATCCCGTTAATATGGACATAAGACGATAAATTGGAATATTTGTGATATTTTGATAGCATATTAAAATATAGTATATGCTCTGGTGGACTAGGTCCATGGCAGGACATAAATGGTTAATGTAATGTGTGTTTGCACACATGCTTGTGACTAATTGTTGTCTTACAGTAGTAACTTGGTGAACTTTTAAAATGACTATATTATTAGTAATTATTAACACAGCAGCAACTGAGACATTGAACTAAAAGGTTTCTTATTTTCTTTTTTCAGGTTCTCGTGAAGATGCAGTGGAAGTGGAAGTATTGTGAGTTTAAATGCCATAAAAGGGGATACCTCTTAAAACATTACAGGTTCAAACATGGGAGCTACTGCAGAACTGTACCTTTACCTTGCTTGTATCAAGAGTGTATGTGCACATTTAAGTCCATTAATGCACTTAAAGGAGAGCAGCATATGTGAACAAAAACTTTGCAGTGGTTATGCCAGTGGAGTATATTATCGATGAAGATAAAAGATATAGTGCTGTATATGTTCCTCTACATGCAATGTTGCAGAAAATGTTGAACAGGGCAGACATTTTAGACAAAGCAGTTCATACAGAGATGGAAAATTACCTCCTTAAGGGGGGGGGGGGGCGGTATGTCTGTGAATATGTCTTTGCTAAAATTCTCCATCCTCTCATCCAAGACCTGGTTTCTTTGGAGAAACACAGTGTATATGTTGAAAAGTTGGGCACATGTGTCAAAGGCACAGTGTTACATGTGGCTGCTGATAACCTGGCTGATAATTGTCTGGCAGGATTCTTTGAAAGCTTTGGAGTGGACAGGTTCTGCAGGTTCTACATGGCAACAAGGAACGAGATCCAAGACAAGGAGCTAAGTTTGGGCATCTTTGAACCCTGAACTAAAGACACTCACAACCAGCAGGTACAGGAGGTACGGCAGGATCCCACTTTGGCTAAACAGTATGGCGTGAAAGGAGGCTGTGTATTGACTGAGTCTGAGACTGGAATACTTTCATGTTGTTAGTGGTTACCCCGCTGACATCTGACATCATCTCTTAGAAGGCATTGTTCCTGTTGAGTTATCACTATGCATTTCAAACCTTATTTCACTTTAGAAACACTGAACCATGCTATCAAATCTTTTGCATATGCTTTTAATGACAAAACTGATCAGCCTCAGCCTATTGCCCATGGCTTTTCTTCTAAAGGAAAAATAGGTGGAAATGGCCAGAGACTGGAGACTGCTACCGCCTCTCATTGGCCATAAAGTCCCTAAAGGAGACTATGCATGGAACATTCTGATACTCCTCAAATACAATGTTGAGTTAGCTGTGGTAACAAGACACACTGAAGAGTCAATACATTTAATTGATTGCAAAGTGTAAGAACACAGAGAATTGTTACAATCTACATTTCCTGATTACAGATTGCGTCCGAAACACCACTTTGAGCATTATTCACAGATGATTAAGGCATTTGGTCCACTTTCAGATGTCTGGACAATGCGTTTTGAGGGAAAACACAAATTCTTCAAGCAGGTCATTCGTAACAAACCCATCCTGACTGAACGCGAGCGAGTGATTGATAAAAAGTGATTCGAATGCATACTTTTCAATCAGTCTCTCCTGACATGCCGCGAGCGATGTCGCTCCGTCCAGCGATGACGCCGACCCCTTAAAAAAAAAAAAAACGCCCGCGCTGTCTCTATTTGGACGACATTTCGCGGCGACGTCCCACCCCTGAACACTTCTTATTGGTTGAAATGAACACGCTGCTTCCTGTTGACAAGCTAGTTAGCAACAGGTCAGCAGCACTCAGGGAATAATGGACAAGGAGAAACTGATCTTTACCGTTGGACACCACCCAATGGTTTATGACCCCAAACACCCGTACCACAGAGATCTGAACCGAAGGGAGGCCGCATTTTCGATGTCTTATCGCATCAGTTTCGCTCGCTCGCTTTCAGTCAGGATGGGGTGTAATGCTCACAACTTGTTGCTCTTACACTGGCTGTAAAGCATCAGAAAATGATGGCTTACTATTTAGACACAAGTTCATTTTTCAAACCATCCATTGAAATGGAGAAGGTTACCACAGCATCGATCCCATCTTATCCTGAGAATATCCAACAAGTTTCCTCCCAAATAATTCCTCAACTTGCTACAGTTCTGTACTGACTGAGGGCCATGGTCCCTAGTTCCCCAGGCAGATATAAGAAAGGTAATCCTGAATACGAGGCCTGCTACATTGGAGGATTTGACAAGTCAGCTTAAAGAGTCACTGAGACTTCATTACAATTTCAGTCTCCAATACAAAGATCCTAATTACGAACGATGCAATCTTACAGACATTGAAGACCTTCCAGAAAAATCAATACCCAAATTCATCCCTGTAATTGAGTTGCTACCTGTCTCAACATCTGATGAAATCTTGAGTGACACACCCAGTACAGCAGATACAGAAATCCTCTCAACGACATCTCAGGAGCGACAGAAATCATGTCCGGAAATTTTTGATATCCCAAATTTTTCTGTAGATGTAGAGCATAGACTTAGGCAAGCAGATCTGCTCTGTTTAAGAGATGGCACACTCCTGAAAGTATCAAGAGAGCTCAAACATGAGATCCTAGAAAGACTGAAAGAGAGCATGTATAGTTACACAGCATACCCAAATAATTCTCAGTTTAAAAGTGTCGCAGTAGTCCTGAAAAGCAAGCACCCCTGTCTCCAGGAACAAGGCTCAACCAGTCGCTGTAGTGATTGGAAAAATAGTCTGAAATATAAAATGGCGACTTACAGAACAAAACAAAGAAGATCAGGATGCCTTGATGTTGTGGTAAATACAGGTAAATGGGGAGGGCATGCAACAGAAGGAGAACCAGCTAACAAGATTATCAAGAAGGCAAAGAAAGGAGAAATCAACTACTTGCCAAACTTTATGGATGGAATTGATCAGGCAGCCCTTGATGCTGGCAGCAAAGAGTTGGTTAATGAGATTGTGAAACAGAAGATGGACCTGACGTTTGCATTGAGAAGAAAAGAGGTGGTGGAGTCTGAACCTGCCATAAGAAACATGGTGGAGCGCTGGCCTGCTCTTTTTATAGAAGATCAGGTATGTTGTAAGGGAAAATTAATTCCTACATGCATTGTATTGAGTGTTACTGTGAATAACCTGTAATAACCTCCTGTTTTTCTCTATTCCTTCCATGAGGGCATTGTGTGCTCGTTATATGATTAAACAACTTTAAGGAGGATAGTAGGGAAGATGGTACGGTGTCAAAGTAGCCTTGGCTGTAGGTAGGGAGGGAAAGTAGATAAAAACGCTTAACTATATCAATGGAGTGATGACGCAACAATCTGCGTTATAACTGAATTGTTTTTGCCCCAGTGGTCAGAACAGCTCTGTATTTTGTACTGTGCTGTTCTATCTTGCAAGATATTATTAAAAGCATCTTATCTCCTCAGAAAATAACTGACTCTGTGCCTTACTAAAATTTCCACCACAATCTTCAAGAGAAAGATAATCTAAAGAGTTTTGTTTATTTAACTTTCTATTATTATTTATTAGTCCTTCTGTCCTGTCATAGGTTTTGTTTACTCACCCTACAACCAAACACCCACTCACACTAGTATGAACTAACAGTGCAATAGTACGCGTTCATTCATTCATTGGTCTTAAAGTATTGGTGAATTAAAGACAGATAATGCCTTATTCAGAGGCTGTATTGTCTCTGCCCTGTTCTCTCCCGTTATATGGATATACACCGATCTCAGGTAATGTAAATATCGTCCGAAGGACGCCGACTTTCAACAAACTGTTATCGGTGAGTAGATGATTTAAAAAAAATTTTTTTTTAAAAACTTCCCCTTTAATGGTGGAGCCAGACTCTGCCCCAGAGGAGAGCAAAAAATATACTGTGCACTTACAAAATGAAAAAGGTAGACAATACTGCTTAGATGCCCCCTATGTAGGGCATCTAAACTTACACAACCACCATTCAACAGTACTTCTGCAGTTGATTAACACAAAAGGAGCAAATCCTCTTGTGCAAAAAGAAATTATTAAAACAAAAACTTTAACTGAACAAAAACATCAAACTATTAAATTCAGAATAGAATTTAAGATTCCTCTCCTTACATATAAAGCTCTTAATGACCGAGCTCCATCATATCTTAAAGATCTCATTGTAAGATATTTTCCTAACAGAGCACTTCGTTCCCAAACTGCAGGTTTACTTGAGGTTCCCAGAGTTTCTAAAAGTAGAATGGGAGGCAGAGCCTTCAGTTATCAGGCCCCTCTCTGTGGAATCAGCTGCCAGTAAATGTCCGGGAAGCAGACACCCTTTCCACTTTTAAGACCAGGCTTAAAACTTTCCTTTTTGATAAAGCTTATAGTTAGGGATGGCTCAGGTGATCCTGAAACGTCCAATAGTTAAGCTGCTATAGGCCTAGACTGCTGGGGGGCCTCATCTGTCACACCTTTCCTCACTTTACTCTCTTTATGTATATGTGATATTATTGTGGTCATTAACTCGTGTTTCCCTGTTCCAACAGATATCCTTTGAATGGTGTTACAGTGCCGCCGCAGCCGCGGCCGCCCCCCCCCCCTTTCTGTCTTCTCAAACCCCAGCTGGTCGAGGCGGATGGCCACCCTTCCTGAGTCTGGTTCTGCCAGAGGTTTCTTCCTGTTAAAAGGGAGTCGTTTCTCTCCACAGTAGCCTCAGGCACGCTCAGGCCGGGCGATTGGACCGAAAAACAAAAAGTTTTCAGTGCAATCTGTTGGTTTTCTTAGCTAGGAAATTTTTTTTGAATTGGCTCTATATGAACGAATTGGATTATTTTATGAATTATGATTATTATTAATTAATTGAATTCCAATTGGCTTGAATTGGACTTACTATCTAAGTACCTTGAGATGACATTTGTTGTATTTGGCGCTATATAAATAAAAATGAATTGAATTGATGAGAACAACAGCAGGCTTACTCTCATACTCATGACATTGCCAACTGCAACAGTAACAAAAACCCATTACACACCAACAGGAAACAGCCTTGCTTTTTTTTTTTTACCCTTTGCCTGTCCAGCATCATGGCAAGCAGAATAGGCAAGGCAATTTTATTTATAGAGCACAATTCATACAGAATAGTAATCTGAATATCGTGTTGTGCCAAACACATTTGCACACAAGGAAGGCTTTATATTCAGCCTTCCTTGATGCCCAAGTACTACTTATTTATTAATTTTTGTTCAAATGCTTTATACATATTAATGTCGAAGCTGACATGGGGACAATGGAAGAGGGAGCGAAAAGAAAAAGAAAGGGAAACGAGACAGACATACAAAGAAATTATATGAGAAGACGAGGAGACAAAAAAGACAAAACTGGACAACTAGCTGCTACATCTGTAGAAGGACTAAACAGAAAACATTCAATGGCTTCACACACAGCCTTGATGATGAAAGGGATCCACAGAAAACAACCATCTCTCTCCCACGCTCTTTTTCTCTCATAAACAGAAACCAATGGAAGAAGGGAGGAGCATTCAGGCATGCTGGCAAGATGTGCAAAATGCTCCTAGGAACCCAGAGTTGAAAGAAAAGTAGAGAGAGGCTGTAGATGGAAACTAAGGGGAAACTAAGCAGTTTGTGGAACAAGGCATTTGGGGAGAAGGAGAACAAAACACAGAGAGCACTCCAAACCTCCCTTTCTCCCATGTGGAGTACTTTTAGCCCCAGCAGGCAGTAGTACATTAGTTCTTCTACAAGCCATAAGCACTTTACCTAATGTCATTCACTCAGAAAACAGAAATGAAACCCTTAGGAATATCAAAACAAAATTGCTTGGGAATCTGTCAGAAAAAAATATATTGTACATCAAAGAAGGTGCTTATAATTATACTTATCTAAGCTAACCTCTCAAACCAGCAGTAGCTTCTCTTTTACTCTTTTTGGACCAAAGCGGTTCCAGTGCTGGTTCAGGGCTGGTGCTAGAGCTAGTTCTAACATGATTTCATAACAAACTAGCGTATTAAAAAGCAGGAAAAAAAAAATTGCTTCCACTGATGCCTTGACTGCACATCCTGTCACGTCCATGGGGTTTTCCCCATGTTTTTAGTTTTGTTTTATCATGTGTTAAGTTGTTTCAGGTCTTGGTTTTTGAGTTCATGTTTAGTTTTAGTTTTGCCATTGTTTTTCCCTCACTTCCCATGTTCAGTTCATTAGTTTCACTCACGTCACCTGCATTCATTGTCCCCAGCTGCACTCATTTGTCAATCACTCCCAGTTTAGTATTTAGTTCCCAGGCTCCCCTTTCAATTTGTGATTTCCTTTCCCCGATTTCACCATCCCCTTTCTTGCCACGCCTAAAAGTTAAGTCTTTTTTGTCATGTCACGTCTTTTGTTTTTGTCTCGCTCATGCTCATTTTTTGTTTCCCTAGTCTAGTTTTGTCAGCCGTGACATTGTTTTGACTTTTGTTGTTTTTAAAAGTTTTGCTTTTTACACCTTTGAAGTCCGCATCCATGTCCTGCCAACCCGCACTCTGACACATCCAAGTTGAAGTTTTTTTTGTTTTTTTTTAATGTCTTCTCTTAAATTAAGTTCACCAGACTCTCTGACTGGCTCTCAATTTTTTTTTTTCAAATATTACCATTTCAAGATGTGATATGGGGAAGCCAGGAATCAAACCACCAACTTTCTGATTTGCAGATGACTGTTCTTTCACCTTACCAGGGCTGCCCAAGGTTGGTTGGTACTATCCAAATGGAATAGTAGTAAGGAGGGGTACCGCTTGATGATGATTCTGAATCTGGTATCAATATGGGAGGCTGTAACTCAGGAGGAAGAGCAATCGGGAGGTCAGTGGTTCGACTCAATTTCCTCACACGTTGAAGCGTCCTTGGGCAAGACACTGAATCCCACGTTGGCCTTAGATTAATCCATCAGTGTATAAATGTGTATGATAAAAGGAAAAAGCACTGTGTAGCCTGTAAAACTCTATAGATCAAGATGCGTTGTAGTAGTGTGTGAGTAAATGGGTGAATATAGCGTGTAGTGTAATAGCGCTTTAAGTGGTCAGCTAGACTAGAAAAACGCTATACAAGTAGAGCCCATTTTGGTATTTAGGGCTCTGTCTACTCTAAAAATAAAACATGGGAGAGAGATCTGAATCTGAAATTGAGTGAACAAGGGTAGGCTAAAATCTGTAAGAAACGAGGTCAAAAGATTCAAAGGTTCGCAAAATCCAATTTAAGATTATTCATCATTTCTCCTGGACACCTTCCAGATTATTTCGATCAGGGATAAATTCATCAAACTAGAGGCGATGTAAATCTCAGGGAAGCAATTTCATTCGTGTCTAATGATCTTGTGACAAAGTTCACGAAATTCTGGTCCAGGATACACAACAATTAGGAAGTTGGATGGTGTGCCTTCTAGACAAAGTTGA
The DNA here is from genome assembly GCF_027942865.1 of Odontesthes bonariensis. Lineage (NCBI taxonomy): Eukaryota > Metazoa > Chordata > Actinopteri > Atheriniformes > Atherinopsidae > Odontesthes > Odontesthes bonariensis. The sequence goes on from NC_134514.1 coordinate 40,065,409, forward strand.
GATACCGATGAAGCGAGTGTAACAACCTTTAGGTAGCATATAAACAGCAAAACTCAATTTCTGCATTGTAAAGTGGGGCAATTACTTAACCCTTATGGAGGATTCTTTATGTAGTTATTTTTAGGTATCAATGCCTTTCTAGGGTAAAAAAATATATACATAGAGTACATTTCTTTGCATATATAGGACTGTGCTGACATCTATTGTATATAAATATTTTCTAATTTATTGAGATTTTTACATATTGTATTCTATTAATTAATTACTCATCATTGTCACTAATTAGTATGACGTTAGCTATAATCAAACAGGCCATATATAGACTGAAAGACAAATGGAAACTATGGTTACTTGGTAAATTAACCAAGATTTTAATCTAAACAGAAAATAATAATTTGAAACAACTAATAAAAAAAAGTTGATTAATTGATCAAAAAACAATTGTTAGCTGCAGGTATGAAGTTCAAAACCATGTGTTCATTGGTTTTCCCTTTTACAAATAAATCCAACATATGGCTGGCCGACCGGAGCTGTGGCCGTAAGGTGGTCGGTGCCTGTCGTGGTGGCAATTCCCGAACCCGCTGGTGGACCCCAGTGGTGAGGGAGGCCGTCAAGCTGAAGAAAGAGTCCTATCGGGCCTTTTTGGCCAGTGGGACTCTGGAAGCAGCTGATGGGTACCGACAGGCCAAGCGGAACGCAGCCTCGGCGGTTGCTGAGGCAAAAACTCGGGCTTGGGAGGAGTTTGGGGAGGCCATGGAGAACGACTTCCGGACGGCCTCGAGGAGATTCTGGTCCACCATCCGGCGGCTCAGAGGGGGGAAGCGATGCACCGTCAACACCGTGTATGGTGAGGGCGGGGCTCTGCTGACTTCAACTAGGGACGCCGTGAATCGGTGGGGGGAATACTTCGAGGGCCTCCTCAATCCTACCGACACGCCTTCCGATGAGGAAGCAGAGTTGGGGAGCTCGGACGTGGGGCCTCCCATTTCTGGGGCTGAGGTTGCCGAGGTGGTCAAAAAAACTCCTCGGTGGCCCCGGGGGTGGATGAGGTCCGTCCTGAGTTCCTCAAAGCTCTGGATGTTGTAGGGCTGTCTTGGTTGACACGCCTCTGCAGCATCGCGTGGACATCGGGGGCAGTGCCTCTGGACTGGCAGATCGGGGTGGTGGTCCCCCTCTTTAAAAAGGGGGACCGGAGGGTGTGTTCCAACTATAGGGGGATCACACTCCTCAGCCTCCCTGGTAAGGTCTTTTCGGGGGTACTGGAGAGGAGGATCCGCCGGATAGTCGAATCTCGGATTCAGGAGGTGCAGTGTGGTTTTCGTCCTGGCCGTGGAACAGTGGACCAGCTCTATACCCTCCGCAGGATCCTGGAGGGAGCATGGGAGTTCGCCCAACCGGTCTACATGTGTTTTGTGGACTTGGAGAAGGCGTTCTACCGTGTCCCTCGGGGACTCTTGTGGGGGGTGCTCCGGGAGAATGGAGTGCCGGACTCCTTGATATGGGCTGTTCGGTCCCTGTATGACTGGTGTCAGAGTTTGGTCCGCATTGCCGGCAGTAAGTCGGACATGTTTCCTGTGAGGGTTGGTCCGTCAGGGCTGCCCTTTGTCACCGATTCTGTTCATAATTTTTATGGACAGAATTTCTAGGCGCAGCCAGGGCGTTGAGGGGGTCCGGTTTGGCGACCTCAGAATCGGGTCTCTGCTTTTTGCGGACGATGTGGTTCTGTTGGCGTCGTCAGGCCGTGACCTTCAGCTCTCACTGGAGCGGTTCGCAGCCGAGTGTGAGACCATCAGCACCTCCAAGTCTGAGACCATGGTCTTCGGCCGGAAAAGGGTGGAATGCTCTCTCCGGGTCGGGAATGAGATCCTTCCCCAAGTGGAGGAGTTCAAGTATCTCGGGGTCTTGTTCACGAGTGACGGACGAATGGAACAGGAGATTGACAGACGGGTTGGATGCGGCGTCTGCAGTGATGCGGGCTCTGCACCGGCCCGTCGTGGTGAAGAAGGAGCTGAGCCAGAAGGCGAAGCTCTCGATTTACCGGTCAATCTATGTTCCTATCCTCACCTATGGTCACGAGCTGTGGGTAGTGACCGAAAGAACGAGATCGCGAATACAAGCGGCCGAAATGAGTTTCCTCCGCAGGGTGTCTGGGCTCTCCCTTAGAGATAGGGGGAGAAGCTTGGTCATCCGGGAGGGGCTCGGAGTAGAACCGCTGCTCCTCCGCATCCAGAGGAGTCAGATGAGGTGGCTCGGGCATCTGGTTAGGATGCCTCCTGGACGCCTCCCCGGTGAGGTGTTCCGGGCCCGTCCCACTGGGAGGAGACCCCGGGGAAGACCCAGGACACGTTGGAGAGACTATGTTTCTCGGCTGGCCTGGGAACGCCTCGGGGTCCCCCAAGAAGAGCTGGAGGAAGTGGCCGGGGAAAGGGACGTCTGGGTCTCTTTGCTCAAGCTGCTGCCCCCGCGACCCGATCCCCGGACCAGCGGAAGATAATGGATGGATGGATGGATATGGCTGGCTTCCAACAGAACTATAAATAGTGAACAAGAAGAGTTATTTGCCCAAGGATTAAAAATGGTATTATGATGCTCTAAACTTAAAAGTAAAACCTCTGGTATTTCTTGAATATGAAGAAATAAATCAGATAAGTGGATACAGCTTACTAGGGGTGCAACGGATCAAAAAACTCACTGTTCAGATCGTTCCTCGGATCAGTCACGGATCAGCAAAAAAACCAAAAAAAGAACAGACCGAGCACTCCCTAGCCACCTAGCGATAGCTGCACCTGTTACGGTGTTTACTGCTCGGAAGCAGGGTACTGCTCGGTCTGCTCTTCGGTCTGCACCATTTTACATTGGACGCATTGATATCAAGGGAGGCAAAAATAGCGCCAAGCGAAGTGAGGTCTGACTTTTTCCTGGATAACGATTTTGTGATGCAAATGTATTACTCTTTTGAACGGATATTTTTTTGTGTAGCAAAATGCTTTATTTTTGTGCCCCCAGCCAACTAGCCGGACTAGCTTCGTGGACGCCAAAACTCAGCTGGAATTCGGCTCACAGGACGCAGCAGGGGGTAAGTCAATGTTCATAAATGATATTGCTAATATGGGATGTCATACAGCTTCATGTCAAAAGAGGCGAACTATCCCTTTAAAGTGCAACATAAAAAGGCATGTCGCTGCAAATGCAGACTTTTACCCAGAGCGTGGAAAGTAGCTCTGTCCCTGGAACTAGCAGGAAGGGTAACGGCTGCGTGAGGACTGAACATAGATAGATAGATATATAGATGGATACTTTATTAATCCCGAGGGAAATTTAAGGATCCAGTAGCTTGAACAGACACAGAATACATGCACACAATTTTTTTTTTTTTCATAAATCAATCCGCGGATCATGTGTGTGCCGAACCGCAATAATTGATCCGAACGGATCACGGATCAATGATGATCCGTTGCACCACTACAGCTTATTTTGTTCTTGATATACATTATTGGATCAAAAACAAACAATGGCATAATGTAAAGATAAATTTCCCACTAGCTCCTTAATAGTGTTCTTTACTGGATATTTTTAGCATTTCTTCCTCTAACTTTTCATCCTCATCTTCTGCCTGAATTGATGGGCCTATGTAGCTAGCTCTTTTTGACCAAAACTCAAAGTCTAGAATTAATAAAAAATTAACTCAAATTCAGTAGTTGATACTTTATAACAACCAGCAAGCATAGTTGCAGTCTACATTCATGACATGGTTTTTGTCATTGTCATATTTTGTATCCAAGTCCACCAAAACCTCTTTCATTTTCCTTGTCATATTTGCATCTTTTCCCTAAACTTTCAGAGCAGTGTGATGAGGAGGGAAACAGTCGTATCATTTTCTGCCAACAAAATGTTCATAAAATCTCCAAAAAAGCATAAGCCTGCATTAATTATCCCGCTGGGGGTGGGAATCTTTAGGCACCTCATGATTTGATTTGATTATGATTCAGTGGGCAGCAATATGATTATAAAACATTTAACGATGCATCACGGTACAAGACCTTTTGCTTCAACAAAAAACTGAAGACTCAGACAAAATATAAATAAAAGACTAGAAAGCTGCAAGCAGCTGTAGGCGGGACCGAGATGTGCGTACGTTGGGGCATGCGCTGGACGCTGGAGCTGCAGCTCTGCCCACACGCACGATACCCTCTGCGTACGTACGAGCACATAATAACCCCAATGTGGAGGGGTTTTTGGAAATTTCTAGGGGGCGCCACTGAGCCATTTATCTCCGCCCACACACGATACCCTTTACATACGTACGAGGTCGTCAGGGTGGACATGTGTGCCAAGTTTCATGACCTTGAGATGATGATAAGGCTTTCAAATCACAAACGCCATAAGAAGATTTTCACCACCTGGCCACGCCCACACCGTTCAGAGTTTGGAAAAGTTTGTCAAGATTTTACTTCCCCACATGTCTTAAGAGTAACCTGGCCAAGTTTGGAGCTGTTACCATTAAATCTGTCGGAGTTCGATAAAATGCGAGTTGTGGAAAAAAAAAAAGACTTTTCCAACCACCAGCAGGTGGCGCTGTAGGTGGATATCACTATTTTATATAGGTGCATTCAGGCTGGGACCAGCTATCACCGTATGAAGTTTGGGACAGATTGGATAATGTATGTGGAAGTTATAAGCAATTTAATTTTTTATGGCGAGTCATAAATATGAGGCGTAACCACGCCCTCGCCCTTTAAGTTTTGAAAGTTTCTCCATGAATTTTTCCCCCCATGTCTTAAGAGTAATCTGGCCAAGTTTGAAGTCTGTACCATAAAATCTGTAGGAGGAGTTTGATCATATGCAAGATGTGGAATGGGTCAAAAATGGCACAAACGCACTTTCCATCCAAAATGGCTGCCTTCCTGTGTATATGGGACCATGGCGGCATGAGACTTTTTTGTGCGTCTGGGCATGATGAATGAGTGTACCAAATTTCGTCATCCTACGCAAAACTAACCCCAATGCGGGGAGCATTTTTAAGCACCGTAGGGGGCGCTACAGAGTCAATGAGCGACTCCCAAAAATATAAAGTTTAGATTCTTTCATGTCGTCGACTGGCAGATGGCGCTCGCAAAATTTCCTGAGTTTTCGCATACCTTTTGCAAAGAATAAGAAGAAACCTTACAGATACAATAGGGTCCTTGCAGTTTCACTGCTCGGTCCCTAAATATATGAATATATATATAAAAATATCTGTAACAGCAGCTCCTCCAAAAATAATACTTATGGACCTCTGCACTTTCTGAAATAACGACATAAACACCTGCCCTTATTCAGAAGTAAATAATGAAGAGTCCAAGAAATATCACTTAAACAAAATCCTGACCAAATACCTCAGAAAATTTTACATACAACAGAAATCTCTATATCAACAGCTCTTCTTCTGCATACTCTAAACTAAGAAAAAAAACAGCTGTCCCTTATTCATAAAACGTATACTTCAAACAATGTCGATCAAATATCTTCCTGATGGGGTTGTATCTTGGCTCCAAAGTGCACACCATAATGCAAAAGCCCTGCTTCTCAACGACTGAATACAGTTGCAAATCCTTCACAATAAAAGTTACAATTCACTTCACCTTTTTCCAATTTCAAAACTTGGACATTGCTTGCTCGAGTGTCTTGTAGTTTGTGATGACAGGTACCATCAGCTATTTTTCTTAGCCCTCTGGGGAAACTTCTGTATTCTCATCTTTGTAGTGTTACCAAAATATTTCAATTTATTTTTACACAGATTACATTTAGTGTGTCTCTTGTCCAAGTCATTTTTACCTTCAAATTAATAGAATGCAAAGTACTTCCAAACACTGGATTTTAGTGCAGTGGGGGCTGGCCATATTTGTTGGCTGTTATGTGTTCACCATAAACTGTCTGGGCGCTGCACTTACGTACTTCTGAGTTCCATCATTTGCGTTCCTCAAAATCGATGGAGCCATACACACCAAATGCTTGGTTGGTATTCATTATCTCTTTTCTATCAACATTAGGGTTATTTCCAAAACACTTGGTCTGTGGCTTTTACTGAGTTTTAGAGTGTGTTTTGTTATTTAGTTTGGGGGATAGATATCATGTGTATATATATATATATAGATTTCAGGCTTTTTAATAGTGACTGCTGACATGTTATTCTCAAATTTATTATTCATTTAGTCATTTATTATTAGTAGTAGTAGGATTTTTATTAGTGTTGTTGTTGTTTAATATACAATCATTGTAAATATTTATAATTTTTTTGAGCTACTTGACTAATTTTAATTTCCCCATTGGGGGATGAATAGAGTATTTTTTTTCTATTTTATGTTTTGTTTAGACTTTCTGGTTTTGCAGGGTAATTCTTGGATTTCAGGTGATATTTGCCTTTGTTCACTTCCTATTGTACATTTAGTATCTGCCTAAATTGGTGTGGATTCTTTGTACTTCTTAGTGTCTAGTTCAATTCAGTTTCTCAGTTTGGTATTTTATTTTACCTGTCATTATTCACAGATGTCCTCAAATTCCTTTGTCTTGTCAATTGATCACCAAGTTCCTAACAGTTCCCTGTACATTACTATCCTGCATCCACTCATCTTACCACCCAACCAAATACTGGTTTAAATTGGTTTTCATTGTCTGTCAGATCCTCATAGCAGCTCCCTCATGTCAGTTAGTCTTTTGATTTCTTTTCAGCACTGTTTGTTTTGTGATTAAGTTCCTTAAATTTCTTGCTGTGACAGCACTTTTAGTTTTTCAAAAATAAATATTTATAGTTACAGACAACTGGCTGGGTCTTGCTTGATCAGTCCTTTGTTTGGGTCAGCTCTCTCTTAATACCACAGACTGTAAAAGAAGGATATGGCCACATCAGTCCCCAGCAAACTTCCTCAGCATTCAAGTTGCTTAATACGGCTATTGTTGGCTCCAATCACGTTCTTATATGCGCTTTTTATGGTGGTAATAATTACCCTTCTAGTGTGAATAGAGATCCATTGAGCAAATAGATATAAATGTTTTTTTATAACGTAACATAAACACAATAGCACATTAATAAACATGTTTAGAGCCTACTTGAAATATAATATTTAAAGACAAAATCTGTGTCACATCACAAAAAAATTCTTTATTAACCCTCTAACCGCCAAAGTCGCAGAATTGCGACATGACGTCAGCATAAACAAAACAGTCTGTAGATCAAATAAACGGGCTTTAAGGTGTTCAGTCTTCCTACCACTAGTTGGCAAACATGTTACCCTTTCAAACAAGACCAAGCTCACGTCATTTTGTAGTCATTTTGTAGTTCACATTGTCTTTATAAGACAGTGCAAAAAAGCCGCACTGGCTCAGACACAGACGCAGTGATTCAGAGCAGACGTGCGAGTCGAATTTTTATTGTCAGCGAACTATTACTGAGTTTTTACACCATGGCTTGTAAGAAGTTGAACCGTGTGGAAGTATTGAGCATGCTATTTGCCGATTCCGACTCCGAAGGAGAGTTTTTACCTCTTGAGGATGAGGATCGGACGAGCACTCATGTTTCCCACGGTGAAACTTCCCCAGGCAATGGTGCCGGCATGCGAAGCGAGGCTGTTCTCCAAGAACACACTCCAACTCATTCTGTGCCGTTATCCAACCTCAATGGAGTGGGTGGTAGTGGGGAACGCGGTCGCAGTGTCCGTAGAGGTGTTGGTCGAGGAATCAGGGGTGGGAGAAGTGGGTCTGCTGTCGCTAGCATGCACGCTCTCCACCCAGCCCCCGGTGGTGCGGCTAGCCGCGGCGCACCTGTCCGCCAGCGCAATGATCCTGACATCGGATCACAAAATGTTCAAGCACAAACACACACTCCTTCTGTCCCTTTATCTGGCTTTTACGGGGTGGGTGGCAGTGGCGAGCGTGGCCGTAGTGTCCGTAGGAGAGGTGTTGGTCGTGGCAGCAGGGGAGTGAGAGGCCATAGCATTAGCCGTCCAGTGGGTGGCACCGCGGCGAGTAGCCGCTGCACTCCTCGTGTGCGTGGGAGGGGGAGACGACATGTTGGCAGAGATGTCACCGATGATAGTGGCTGGGTGCATTTGCCGAGAGAGGAAGAATATGAGGACTGGATAAAGTCATTTAGTGAGCCTGTTCGTTTTTTGGGTGAGGATGACTTGGCAAATGCTTCCCCCTTAGGTTTTCTCTCCCTCTTTCTCACTGACGAGTTTTGGAACCTCCTTACAACGGAGACAAATCGTTATGCGCGCCAGTATCTGTCCTCTCATGAACTAAAGCCCAAATCTCGTTTCCATCAGTGGTGTGATGTAACAGTGTCCGAAATGAAGGCTTTTCTAGCCCTGCATTTGTGAATGGGGCAAGTGGACAAGCCTGAAATTGAGGACTACTGGGCAGAGTTTTGGCCAACACACACCCCTGGCTTTGGAAAAAGTGATGGCCAGGAACAGATTTGAAATAATTCTCTCTTTCCTCCACTTTGCCAACAACTCTGAATATGTGGGTAGGGGTCAGCCAGGTCATGACAGGCTGTTCAAAGTACGCCCTGTAGTGGACATAATTTTGCCTCTGTTTTCAGCCCTCTATGGTCCCTTCAAGGAGCTGTCTTTGGATGAAATGACCATAGCCTTCAAAGGCAAGTCCACCCTCAAAATGTATAATCCCAACAAGCCAGACAAGTATGGCTATAAAGTTTTTGTTTTGAGTGAGGCTAAGACAGGATATGTTCTCCAGTGGAATATGTACACTGGAGCAAACACAGCCCATGACACTGACACAGACTTAGGTGCCACACATCTGATTGTTCGCCAGCTGATGGCACCATACATAAATAAGGGTCACGAGGTATACATGGACTCGTATTATACCTCCCCTGCCGTTGCTAATGAGCTGGCAGGGGCAGACACTGGTTTGTGTGGCACAGTGAACTGTGCAAGGCGGGGCATGCCCAGGTGCCTCAGAAGGACAGAGTTGTCTCTGAGAAAGGGGAATGACCCAGTTTTTATGAGGAAGGGCAAACTCCTGGCTTGTGCTTGGCATGACACGAAGCGCCTGACTATGCTCTCATCTGTTCACGGAAATACATGTGTGCGCAAGCGTATAAGAACTAAGCAGAGCGACACTGGTTTCCGTGACATAAACAGGCCTGTGTGTGTGGACAGGTACAATTCGTACATGGGTGGCGTAGATACCGCTGACCAGAGAATGAAGACCTATATCTTTCCTCACCGTTCGAGGAAATGGTATAATCGGATTTTCAATAATATCATTAGCATCAGCGTGGTAAATGCCCACATCATGTACACCAAGTGTGCGCCTGGTCCACACAAGCCACTGAAGGACTTCATCCAAAGCATCATCACGGATCTACTTGAGGGCCATGCAAAGAGGGAGGGCAAAAAAGCAGGAAGGCCTTCAGTGGAGGGGGGAGAGATGCCACAGAGACTCACTGAGCGTCACTGGCTCAGTGAGGCTGATGACAGACCAGACTGTGCTGTCTGCTCTGACCGTACCCGGCCTAAAGGTCATCGGCAGACTAAGTTCAGGTGCCGTCAGTGTGGTGTAGGTGTCTGTGCTGTGACATGTTTTGAGAGGTACCATACTCTAAAAAATTATAAACAGTGTCACCTGGACAGATAAGTTTTGACCATCGTTTTCACCACCGTTTTCACGTTTCACAATGTGTTGTCACCTGTTTTAGTGTGTTTCTGCTATATGATGACATTTTACCACTTGTTTTATTATTGTATTCCTCATTCCTGATCATTATGAATAAGGTTGAACAGGTTAAAAAAAAAAAAAAAAAAAAAATCAGTTCAATGTCTTCCACTTCTTGCATGTTTTCCTACCCTATGGTAATGATGACAGTATTTTACCACTTTCTCCTGTTTTATTGTTGGTTTCCTCCTTATGAATGATGGTAAAAGACAGAAAAATGAAAATAAGTTCAAACATCAAGTCAATATCCACCATTTCCTGAAAAAATATAGGCAACTTTTCGAATGTGTTTTCCTACTACATGGTAATGATGATATAGTAATATTTTACAACATTATTCTGTTTTATTGTTGCTTTCCTGTTCCCTGATCATTATAGATGATGATAAAAAGACAAAAAGAAAAAAAAAGTTTTAAAAAAACAAGTTCATAATCACTCAATTCCAATATTTCCTGAACATAATGAGATTCAAAATGGCTGCCACCTGATGACGTCATAATATGCAAATTAGATCAATAATTTCATGCCCCACATAAACTATGGATCATGGGCAACATTTTTCTAATGTACAGTAGGCATCTATCTTTAACCCCCTTTCAGCCACCAGCTTTTGAAATATTAATGTCAAAATCCAGTATTTTCAAAAAACAATCTTGGCGCCTAAAGGGTTAAATACCCATCAAAACATGAGTTATTATAACAATCACCAAGTGTATTAGACTAAGTTTAAAATTGGAAAAGCATCAGTGATCTCTACTGTGAAAGCAGATTGCTCATTAGAGGCATGCACATTGTAGCAGACCCATTAATAGCATAACAGTGTTAGGGAGAGGGTCAGCTTTTACTTGTCTTAAATGTGGTGTCCACTATATCAGCAATCCCCGATTTTAGACGAACCAAAAATCTTGAACTGATATTTTAAAAAAAATTAAAAAACAGTTTAACAATCCAACAAGAATATTAATTTTAATACATTAATATTGTTTTTTTTTTCACATGTTTTAGGTGTAGAGGTAAGATGCTGCTCATTACAACTGACAACAGGTCATTTTCAAGCGAAGCTGGCTTAATAGTTCTCTCAGGTTGGACAGGGCTCAGAATGAAGGATGAACTTGACCAGTAATTTTTTACACTGAAAATATGAATGGCTTGTTAAGTGAGATGTTTTCTAACCCAGGAGGGCCCAACCAAACTGCCAGGGTTGTGAATTTTTTTTTTTTGTTTTTATGGGTACTGACTTCAAACAGCCACATATATGCTCTCAAACACAGAAAGTGGTGTTTTTTTCATAACATGCACCATTTAAAGGACAGCAAGGAGGAATGATTGAGAGTACTTATTAGACTGTGTCAAAAAAAAGGTTTTAAAAAAAGGAGTTTATGAAGGAAGTGCAGGAATAAGATGTAATTTGGTTGAGGCTGAGGTGTTGGGGAAAAGGAGAAGAGGCAGAGCAGTAACACAGACCAGGACAGCAAGTAAAGGGAAAGACATGTTGTTGTTTGGCTGCCTGGCCTGACAGCATTCTGAAAGGTGAGAACAGAAAACTCTCCCACACACTTTTTCTCTCTCTCTCACTAACACAAAGTAGCAGATATTTCCAAAGCTATGAGCTTCCATGTCCCATTGGTAAAAGACAACGCACACTTGAGCTTTAACTGAATTCTCTCTTCATTGACTTGATCACCCTGATGGCTTTAGCAGATATTTTACAATTAAACTGACAATGTAGCTAAACCCTGTAGATCAACCCCTAACTCACTATTGGTACCTTTGAGATGCATGCTTCATTTACACACGTACACCTTATTTAGCTAATTCATGCATGTTTTCACTGAATGCCTGTCTGAAGGTTTGGCCATAAGTGTTTCTTCCAGCTCCTCCTACAAGCTACAATGTGATGGAGGTGATTGATATATAGGCTCATTAATATATATGCTTAATAACATGGGGCATAAAACAGAGATGGCCATTTATCCTCAGTAATGCCTGCTCCAAGGTAAGGCGAAGGCAAAGCATATGTACACAGTAATTAGATCCGAAGCTGTGCAGCGCCTCTTTCTTTAGGTGTCACTGCTGGAGTCTGTAGCTTCATACCAAATGCATCTCCCGCTACAACACATCATAAAACTGTAATATTACAATAACCCTTTCATGCAATTGAAACAAAGAACGTTCAATCGACAACGAATATCTAGTCAACGCAATCACACAGCAAGTGTAGTACCCACACCTATTTCTCTGCAGTCATATGGGTCTGCGGCTCTGTCCACGCAACTCACCCTGCCATGCTGCTGAATATCACGATGCAAAAGTCTGTTTAGATAAGAAGCATCCGCACCACCGACAGATGCCACGCGATGGATTGGCCACCATCAAAAAGCTTGTCGCCTCGCTCTGTTCAATGCAGCCTGAGCCGCCAGCTCATGACGGGTAATCTGCAGAGGTGCAGCCTGTCCGATATATGTGTACGCACGAGAGCGCGTGTACACGTGCTCGCGCATTTGTGTTTCTCTTTACCAGAGGATAACCTCCTTACACATTTACCAAATTAACATTATCCTTTCTCAAACACGCTTTAAATCGAGCTAAAATTAGGTTTAACAATGTGAAATGTTTTACCATTTGCCAAAAGGGGCCATTTGTGTCTGAGAAATTAATATTCAGTCATGCCTCTACTGGAAATTGTATTGGCCCACTTACGTACATACTCACGTACCCCCTCCCCCCAACATACACACATTTCTGTATTCTCCATTGTTTCGTCGGGGCTTATTAGATTGCCTTGGTGCCTTGTTTTTTTTTCTACTTTTGCTTTTTATGATTAGTATTTCAAAATCTACAAGAAAAAGAAAAACAATCAAGACCTTATTTTAAAAAAGTGGTAACAATGAAATTATTTAAATGAATTAAAGACATGTACAGAAACATGTTGCTGCCACCCCAGGAAAAGAAAAACTGAGCTGTTTTACCTTATTATGACAAAGGTTTATTGTTGTTAGAATTGTCATGATTATACCTGGCTGTGGTGTTGTGTGATCAGAGCCATAGGTTTGAGCTGAGCGGTTTCAGAAGTTTTCCTGGGCGCAATCTGGATGGCTCCTGTGTGAACACCTGTGCCTCACTCTACCTCATCAAGAGCCTGGACCAGCTAGTCTTTGCCAGATTGTCAGCGTCCTTCGTGTGGTAAATCAGGTCTCTCTCGTGACTAAAATCTGAATCCGAATTGAATCCTTGCCCAACCCCCAGTTTCCTTCGTGGAACCATATGCTGATTCTTATCAGGGGTTCAGTCCTGCCAGTTTCCCTCGTATCTATTCCCTGCAGAGATATCTTGGAGAACTCACCTCCACAATTTATCTGCCTGCTCACCATCTGACAGCTCAGTTCTTCCGTAACACAACCAGTGCCTTTCCCCCAGGAAGGGAACTTCTGACCTGTCAAGTAAGAAAAAACTAAACTACTTATCTCATTAGACACACCTGGAAATATTCAAGATTTATTACCAAACTTGGACTAACTTACCTCTCCTCTTTCTAAGAGATTCAGACCACCCACCCAGATCACCTCCATAACCCTCTGGCTCGAGCATCTTTTCTCTTACGAAATAAATCACTTTTACTCATTTACCTTATGTGGTGTTCTGCATTAGAGTCCACCTCTCATGAGCCGTGACAATAATTGGGCATGCATCTAAGGAGGCTTGTCATCCCAGAGCCACTCCAACTTTTTCCCTCCTTGAGGTGGAGAGCAGTGTGATGCTGTAGTGTCACGAGATTCTGTGAGACTATCGGCAGATTCAAACATGGCCCGCCTCTAATCGAGCAAACAATATAGTGAGATTATAATTCTGCCAATAACTATAGTTTAAATAAATATATTTTAGGGGAAAACAAAAACAAGACACTGGAGTGAAGTGAATAAAGTCTGGAAAGCCTTAAGGATTACATTGACAAGTGTTTCGACAGGATTGTCCTGGGGAAAACCAACCAAACCCTGTCTGCCAGCAAAATGGCTTCAACCTCCAAAAGAAGTCGCAACGAAGAGTCACCCGGTGCGACGTGTCCAGCTGGTAATGATTCAACGGACATTTTAACATCAATCAATTAGAAATTATCCAGTTTTGACGCTCGTTTGTCTCTGTTAGAGATTCTCCACAGAGAGTTTCAGGCATTACGAGAGTCGTTGGAGTTCAGCCAGCAACAGGTGCAGACGCCGGCTGCAGAAAACGTAACCCTCAGAGGATCGGTGAAATCCCTCTCCGAGGGAATGAGCCGAATCTCTGACAAAAACAAAAGAATGAAATGATCAATTATTGATCTTCAGGCTCGTAGTATGAGGGACAACCTGGTGTTTTCTGGAATCCTGGAGCAGGCAGATGAGGATCCTGAACTAACAATAAAAAGCTTCATCCAAACACATCTTAAACTTCCAGGAGATACAGTGAAAAACATCACCTTTGACCGAGTCCACCGCCTGGGAAGGAAGAGACCTGATGCCCGCAGACCAAGACCTATTGTGGCCAAATTCGAACACTTCAAACAGAAAGTTCAGGTGAGGGGCTGCGGCGGGGAGCTGAGAGGAACAGACTTCAGAGTCAACGACCAGTTTCCCAAAGAAATCCTGGAAAGACGCAGGTTCCTGTTCCCCATCCGAAGGAAGTTCATAGAGGGAGGCTCCAGAGCTGTCATCGTGGTGGATAAACTATTCATCAATGGGCAGCTGTACCGCGACCAGGACACCACTGCTTGGCTCTTCTAACTCCAGTTTATCTGAATTTTTTAACTTCTATAAATCATATCACTGTTGATGGTACATATGTATCCCTGAAACAGTCTACCTAATTTACAGTAATCTGTCAAGGCAAAGTAGATAGCTCACTGCCAGTCTCAGTAGCATAGAAGGTTATGCAGGTCACTTTTGTTTATTTGGGTTTGTTTTGGGCTTTTTTCTATCTCACACTTCTACTCTTTTGCATTGTTCTCTTCGGTCTCTCTTTCCCAACCTGCTGCGTTAACATGTTAACATGTTAGCATGTTAACATGCACAGCACATATAGAGATTTGATCAGCACATGCAATCAAATACAACGCTTATTCAACACTGACAGCGCACGTACACATTGTAGCAAACAGCACAAGCATAAGCACTATCAATCGCATATTAATGCAACCATATATGCACACCCATGCACGGGATGCTTTTAGCAAGCATCCAGCACTCACTGCGTTAGTCTGAGCATGTCCACGCTGAAGTTTATTTCATGGAATGTGCATAGAGCTGGTTCCAAGGAGAAGAGATTAAAAATCTCCAATAGATTGAAGGGTCTACAGGCAGATATTGTTTTATTAAAGGAGATTCATTTATCAAAGACTGCAGCTGATGTTCTCACCACAGCACAGTTTCCTCATGTGTACTCAGGCTGTTACAACTCCAGACAAAGAGATGTAGCCATTCTGATAAGCAGAAGGGTAAGCAACACGGTTATACATCCAGAAGGTAGATTTATAATAGTTAACTTATCCATCCAAAATATGAATTTATGCATTGTTAATATATATGGCCCAAATGTTGATGACCCCTCATTTTTTCACTGCTTTTTCACTTCACTCTCTGATCACTGTGGTGGAAGTTTCTCTGAACTTCCTATTAAGGTTTGCTTAACTTCCTATTACATCTGATGAGAAATGAAATAGAGACCTTTCCATTTTTCTGCCAGCCGGCCACGTGTTTATTTTCTTCTGCAGATGGGTCAGTCAACACCATTCAGCATTTATGGTGAAAAAAAGACCCAGGACAAAGGAAATCAAAAGCATTTATACAGGAGGAAGGGGCTTTGTTCTTTCAGGTGTGTATTCTTCAACCGCCACCTTGCCACACCCCCCGGGTGAAAGTCTCACACTTTGGAGAAGGGTGCGGCATTTGGTCTTGTTGATCATTAAAAGATAAATAGTCTGAAACAATTATTGTCTGGGTGTTAATTAAGAGACAAATGGTTTGCAGACACTGAATTTACCATTACATCACTCCGATAACACACTCATCATAGGAGGTGACTTTAACATGGTACCTGACTCAGGAGTGGACAGGCGCAGTACCACAGGAAGTCAGCGGAACTGGCAGTCCACAGATATTGTTAAACAATACATGAATGATTTTGGTTTTTGTGGTACTTGGCGCTCCCACCACCCCACTCTCACACCAGTACACCACTCATATTCTAGAATAGATTATTTCTTAGTTAGCAGTTCTTTGATTAGTGATATTTCAGACACCAAAATCCACCCCATCACTATCAGTGATCATGCTCCAGTTTCTATCACACTGAAGAATAACAGAGTTATACCACCAACTAGAAATTGGAGATTTAATACATCATTACTAAAAGACTCTGATTTGATTAATTATTTAAAAAGGGAATGGTCTATATATTTAGAAAATAATAACCTGCCAGGAATGTCAGCTTGTGTTCTCTGGGAAGCAGGAAAAGCAGTTATGAGAGGCAAAATAATCTCTTTTTCATCAAATAAGAAAAAGAGGAAAAGTTCAAGAATATCAGAATTAGGAAAACTCAGGAGTTATCTACAGTGCCTCCAAAGAGGAACACATACTGAAGAAAAGCTAAACTTGAACTAAATGAAATTATTGATAAACAAACAAAGTTCCTGATACAAAGACTTAGCTTGGAGAATTTTGAGCATGGCAATAAATCTAGAAAGTTCCTAGCAAATCAATTAAAGATAAATAAAGAGAAAACAACAATCACTTCTGTTAGGGATGGGTTAGGGTTAGGGTTCATAATGAAATATCACCAATTACCCTGATGTAATCAACAATGCTTTTAGGGACTTCTATAAAACCTTATATTCATCACAAAATGATCCACCAGACAGCAACATAGATCAGTTTCTTAGTAACCTCAACCTCCCAAAATTAGGCAAGGCAAGGCATCTTTATTTATATAGCACATTTCATACCACAGGCAACTCAATGTGCTTTACATAAAGACAAGGCATTTAAAAGATAAAAATTAAAACACAGTTAAAAGCAATCAAAGAAGAGGGGGAAAAAGAAAAATATAAAAAATAATCATTAATTAATTTAAAAGTGAAGAGTGCAGATAGAATACTTTCAGTTGTCATATGCACAGCTAAATAGAACTGTTTTCAGCCTGGATTTAAACATTGTAAGAGTTGAGGCCTGTCTCACATCTTCTGGAAGGCTGTTCCAGATGTTAGGAGCATAAAACTGAAACGCAGCCTCACCTTGTTTAGTCCTGACTCTGGGCCCCAGGAGGAGACCCCTCCCTGAGGTTCTCAGAGCCCGAGTTGGTTCATATGGCTCTAACATGTCAGAGATGTACTTTGGCGCTTGACCATGAAGAGACTTGTACACAAGCAGAGCTGTTTTAAAGTCTATTCTCTGAGCGACAGGAAGCCAGTGCAGAGACCTGAGCACTGGACTAATATGGTGGTATTTCCTGGTTCTAGTCAGGACTCGAGCAGCAGCATTCTGGATGTACTGCAGCTGTCTTACAGCCCGTTTAGAGTAGTAAGTAAGTAATATTTATTTATATAACACCTTTCACAGACAATGAAGGTCACAGAAAATACAATAAGTCAACAATAAAAACAGACTGTTATTAACAACAATAATAATATTACAAAGTAAAATAAACAAAGTGGTCATAAAAACAGCCAATACACTGCTGTGGTTAGAAGGCTTGTCGAAACAGATGGGTTTTAAGTCCTGTTATAAATTGGCTTTATTCTTAGACTTTATGTATTCATATTCTGTAGTTCTCTAGATAATCTATGTTCTACTCATACAACGCAAATGTATGTCCAGGACTTTAAGATGACGTAGCGGGATAAAATAACTGGATCAGATAAAGCGTCTCTTAGGACAGATAGGTCTGGTACAGTAGGTGCACGCCTGAAACAACACTCACACACACACATCGCTTATCACATCCAAAGAACATGACGAAGACGGTGGATGGCCTGCTCACAGCATGAGTAAATATTCAATGATGCGTCGTCAAATGTAGGTACAACCTCTGAGATAAGGGTGAACATAAATATGAAATGTTTCCAGATCTCGGGACTTGGTCTGACGGATTTCATGCGAGAACTCTGTCTCTCCAAGTCCAGCGCTGATACTTGACCTGTGACCTCCAATAAATACTTTGTTTAACTTAAGACTGCTCCAAAAGGTTCTTGGGCTTCCAATATAAAGAATCGGCTCTAACAGCCTGCTCTTGAAAGCATCCACTGAATCAAGTGAACGTAACGAGAGTGGGAGATCATTCCAGAAGCCGCGGAGCGACGGCCTGGAAGGAGCGATCTCCTCGGGTCTTAAAACAAGTACGAGGGACCAGGAGAAGATTTTGGTCCTCTGACCTCAGCCTTCGCGAGGGAGTGTACGGACACAAAAGGGCTCTAATGTAGGAGGAGCCTGACCATGGAGAGCTCTAAAAGTCAGCACCAGGATTTTGAAATTAAAACGAAAAGCCACTGGAAGCCAATGAAGGGACTTAAGAATGGGAGTAATATGGGCCCTTCTGTTTGTGAGGGTCAGTAACCTCGCTGAAGAATTTTGGACATGCTGCAAATGAGACCGCTCCTTTTTGTTTAGACACGAAAACAGGCTGTTGCAATAGTCTAAACGAGAAGACACAAATGCATGGATTATCAACTCCAGATCATCCTTGGAAACAAAACTTCTAAGTTTTGAAATATTCCTGAGCTGATTAAAAACAGATTCTTGTCAGCAGCTTTGTATGATGCTCCGGTGACATCTCTCTGTCAAAGATAATGCCCAGATTTCTAAGGCTTGATTTAGCAGACAAGCTCCGATCACCCAAGTATTGCTTGATTCCTGGGATTTCATTGTCAGGGGCAATAACCAGCACCTCAGTCTTTTCGGAGTTTAACTGCAGAGAGTTTGCGCCGAGCCATTGTTTTACTCTCACAAGGCAATTCATTAATGAGTCCAGTTTGTTGATCTCAGAGGACTTAAAAGAGCAGTACAGCTGGATATCATCTGCAAAGAGATGATAAGAAACACCAGCAAACTCCTGAAGTATTTTACCCAAGGGAAGGACATAGAGCACAAATAAAATTGGTCCCAAAACAGAACCCTGGGGCACTCCACACAGCAAATCTGCAAAGTCCGAAGTGAACTGGTTTACAGAGACGCTAAAGGTCCTACTCAACAAATATGAGGTGAACCATGCTAGTACAGGACCAGACAGACCAACCAGGTCACACAGTCTTGTTAACAAGATTTCATGGTCGATGGTATCAAATGCCGAAGAGAGATCCAGCAGGACTAAGATAGTGAATTTCCCGGCATCCGCAGACAG
The DNA here is from genome assembly GCF_027942865.1 of Odontesthes bonariensis. Lineage (NCBI taxonomy): Eukaryota > Metazoa > Chordata > Actinopteri > Atheriniformes > Atherinopsidae > Odontesthes > Odontesthes bonariensis. The sequence continues at coordinate 40,084,489 of NC_134514.1, forward strand.
CCCAGTGAGCAGGCCGTTACAGTAGTCTAACCTGCTGGAGACAAATGCATGGATTAGTCTCTCTAAGTCTGGTTTAGACACTATTCCTTTCATTCTGGCAGTGTTTTTTAGTAAAAAGCTGCTGATGTTACTGATTTAATGTGGCTGTTAAAATTCAGGTCTGAGTCCAATGTTACCCCGAGATTTCTGGCCTAATGGAAGCATGTACAGATTGAACAGTACGTGTCCCAGGATTGACCCCTGGGGAACCCCACAGGTCATAGCCATTTGGTCTGAGACACAGTTACCAACTTCAACAAAATATTTCCTGTCCTCCAGATAACTCCATGAAGCCCTTCAACATATGCCTAGTAATAAAGCCCCAGGACCAGATGATTTTCCAGTAGAGTTCTACAAAGAATTTTGGACTGTTTTGGCATCTACATTTCCCAAAATGGTATTACAAGTTAAGGAGAATGGCAGATTATCCCCAAACATGAACTCAGCTAACATTATCCTTCTACAGAAACCAGGAAAAGTCCCTGTGCTTCCATTCAGCTACTGCCCAATATCACTAATAAATGTAGACCTCAAAATAATTTGCAAAGCCCTCGCCAAAAGAATAGAAAAAATAACTCGTATACATCCTGACCAGACAGGTTTTATAAAGGGTAGACACTCATCCACTAACACACGCAGGCTAATTCATCTTATAGACTATTCTACCATCAACAACTTGGAAACCACAATTGTCTCTCTAGATGCCGAAAAAGTATTTGATCGAGTTAACTGGAAATTTTTATTTGTAGCATTAAACAAATTCGGGTTTGGGTCATACTTCATCAACTGGATAAGGATATTATATAGCTTCCCAAATGCATGTGTCAAGACAAATGATCAGACTTCTGCAGAGAGGTACCAGACAGGGTTGCCCATTTTTACTCTCACTTTTTGCTATTTTTGTCATGTCCATGGGATTTTTGCCATGTTTTTAGTTCCTGTTTAGTTTTTAGTTTTATCATTTTTTTAAGTTTATCTCATGTCTTGGTTTTTAGTTCCTGTTTAGTTCTTAGTTTTACCATGCTTTAGTTTTCTGTCATGTCTTTAGTTTTCAAGCTCATGTTTAGTTTTTAGTCTTGCCATGTGTTAGATACGTTTCTTTTAGTAGGAGGCTCAGGAACGGACCCAAGTAATTCAAGTGAAAATGAAGTGTTTATTTGTAGTCACACGTCAAAGCATATCAGCGCTGGGCTCAGTGGAACAGAGCTCCCGCAGGAAGTCTGTCGGACTGGCCCATTATTTCCGGTTATCATCTGTACTTATTGCATAGGTAGGACTCACATTCGACCGAGTATGATTGGACATGAGTAGGTTCAACATGCTTCGTCATATTCTCTGGATCAGCCCAAAACAATGTGTGTGTGAATCTGCCCTTGCTTTCCCAGGCATTCCCAATTGTTTTGTCTTTCTACTCCTGGATCACTTTAGGTCATAATGGAAAAGTACTGAGACTTATTTCATTCATAATGTCTAAGAACAAAGCCAATTTTAACAATCCCCCTTTTGAAGTGATTTTATCATTTCAACTAATTCAGTCAAATGACTGCGGTAGGAATGTAATATTCTGTATTGTGTCACATCTGCATTAGCAGTAGCAAGACTTTAGCAGCCACCCCCCAAACTGCAAGAGCCACTTACCTTTTGAGATGTAGCACAACCAGCTAGGAGATTTCTGTCATCCCCCTTTTGATGTGACTTCATGTATCATTATGTAAGCTAATGTGTAAGCTGTTCATCATTGCAATTAAAGCAGCAAGCAAGTCTTCATTGCACAGGCATGGAAATAGTAAACATAATTCTAATGCTTAAGCTACACTTTCAAGTCAGGACTATTCCATAATTTTACTCGTAACAGAAACTCTTTCCGAGAGGGTTAAGACCTTCATAAGTCACTGATTATGACTCTGCAAATGAGCACATTTAGAAAATAATTGTGATGCGTTAGCAAAACCTTCTATATCAGGAGTATTAATCAAGATTCTAGAAATAGAGACTCTTTTCTAGTAAGTTTAAAACTTTCCTTACTTAACTGATAATAATTCCGCAAATGAGCACATTTCTTAATAGATTATATGTAGAAAATAATAATTTGCTATATGTATTGTGTGTATGTGGCCCCGAACCCACGTGTGGACTCTTTGTTCATTATGGCCTAAAACCTTATGTAGCTAGCAAGGCCTTGCTTCCCCATAAGTACCATAACAACACAATACTGATTAATCAAAAAAATTCACATAATTTCTCTTCTACTGACACTCAAACATTGCATAAGGCCATTAACATTACCAGCAGGCTTGTCCACCGTTTGCAGCGAATAGGAGCGAAAACCCGATGGCTTAACCGGGAAAAATTCACCTATGGCCTAGCCTGATTAACATAGACTTTCAAATCTCTTTGAGATTCTGGTCTGACCAAGACCATAACGAATACGATTCGAAATGGCCTGGTCAACCCGCCTCCCTCGGGTTGCTACTGGTTGTGGCCAGAAAAGGCTGTGCCTAAGCTTAAGCCAATCACACCACTCTTTCCTCTGACGTATGATTTAGCTACCAGCGGGGCTAACTGGTAGATTAAACTCTTACCAAAGCCAGTAGGGAGCAAGGCGAAAACGTCTTTCCTGTCAAGAAATGATTCAAGGGCTGTTCTTTGCTCGATTTTTAACGAGAATCTCCCGTCGAACACTTTCATTACAGCATCTACAGCAGTGTCAAAAGCTTGACGCTGCTCCATGTTGATATTGAATGAAGCGCTTCCGTGTACAATCCATGGGTTGAGTGGCAGTTCAACCACGTCACTACCTTGAACACGCCTCTACCCTGGGCCGTTGGCGCTGCTCAAAGTTGATTGCTTCCCGACAAAGTGGGTGGAGTTCCCATTTTTTCGGGAACTCGAATCCACCTGAATGAGCAGTTTGCCTGAGTAAGTGTAGTAGAGCTGAAGGTGTTGCGTCACTGTGAGGGCGGAGCCTGGGTACCTATGGCCCCTAGTTGCACTTGGCGACCGACCAACTTATTACAGTTCAAAGTCTAAGGTCCCGCTCCAAACAGCCGAGTCACCCCACTGGCAATTGACATTCTAAAAATGATTCATTATCAGCCTTTTAAGAGGAATTAGCTGAACAATTTAAAAAGTGAAACACAACAAATATAAATTTAACCAAGGCTCAACTATATGAGTATATTAGCCTCTTGAACAATTATGATTAACTTTTCTTTTAAATTATATATCTTTCTTAGATGACCACATGACGAGTCGTGTGGTCTCTTGTGGTCCAATCCTGTCGGTGCTCGGTTTTCCTCTTGGCTGAACGTGTGTTCAGCATTCTGATCCGGAACTAATCTTGGAAGGAGAGGTCACTAGTACATCACTTCCTTGAGGGATATTCAGCATCCCCTCCCTAAGTAATTTTCTTTTGGGATAATTTCGTTGTGTAGTTCTTCACCATCATCTTGGCATGATGGGAAAGGCCTCCCAGAACTCAAGCTTATGAGTCCTCCGGCCGTACGTCCTGTGGTGGTTCTGAATCTGTGGAATAATATTAGCGAATCTCGCAGCGCAGTAGTGCAAAATGTCATTTGCATTGTATTTTTATACTTAGGGCCTCTCTGTTTGAAAGGTTCAATTTTAATGCCCAATTCATCATTTATTTATTTTTCAAATGTACCCCAAACCAAAATAAAGAAAATAAATGAAAATAAAAATACAAAATCATAAAATAAACATAAAACAAAACAACTGGCCAGTTTGTATAACCCTTGCTTTTAGGAACCAGAATAGTCATCAAACTGCTGTGCAGCCTTAATGAGAAATCCAGTGTCATCTCCTTATTTTGCTGTGAAAAATTCAAATTATTTAGGGAACACATCATCACGTTCAACATCAACACAGTTGGTATAATCCTTGTTTTTAGGATAATTCTGCTGTAGAAAAATCATCATTCAGTTTTAGGATCATAACAACACACAAACAAAAACAAACAACACTCAACACCAGACACCACAGGTTAGGACAACAGATGACAACAAATGACACCAGATGACAAACATATGACAAACATATATTGCATTTCTGGGTTTGCTCAAGCAACCCTCATGTTTTCATTGGGGCCTAAGTATACAAACAGTGGTCTTCATATTATGAGTTTGATTCCATGTCTTCCTCTTCCAGGTCCGGGAAGTCTTAATGCAAAAGAAGATACAAACACACACAGAATTTTTGGGAAAATTTGAGAAGTTTTAGTAAACCATGATTAATTGTTAATTAATTGGCGAACTGCTCCACTGCAGTTTCTCCTCCTGTGTTGTTGTTTGCTGCAGGACAGAAATATTTGTAGTTAGATCTCATTTTGGGAGCAGCACAGCATCAAGAAAGCAGACATTTTTCCAATGACGAACTGATTAAGTTGTTTAGGATAAATATTGTCTGTCCTCTCTGAATTCAGGTCAGAGCGTTAAAAATAAAATTTCAGCATAACCTTCTTTATTCTTACTTGTTAGTTAGTAATAATTTTGTTTAATTTTTACCAGTGGCTGTTTCGTGATCCTGAGCCGTACACAGACAGTCCAGGATCAGCATTAAGTTTTTTCCGGTTCTAATTGAATCAGAAACACCTTATGTGGTACCAACGGTGTGACATCAGAGCTGTTCCTAACCTTAACATGTTTCCATACAGATATTAAAAGCCTAGGTTAATTTTATTTCTTTATTTATCCAAATTCATCCTTTATTTTTCTTTGAGGATCACGTTGTGGTCCCTGTTTCCAGTATGTGTGGTGTGTGTGTGTGTGTGGCTTTATATGTGAGTGTGCATGTGTCTGTATGAGGCCTTGGGTTTCACTGCTTCGTTCGATCTGAAATATTGTCTTGGATGAGAAGTGCTATGTAAAGTGCTATATAAATAACGTCTGATTGATTGATCGATTTAGTGTAGTAGATTAAAAACTTTCTGGTGATCTCTAATGGAACGTCTTCCGATGACCCAAAACACCTGATTACAGAACATTTCATTCATCCCATTCATAACCTTTTTCTTTCAACCACATGCACTGACTCAGCACAGTTTGAATTTCCATCACGCCACCTATTGGCGTTCTCCTCCTCCTCCTTCAGGTAGCCCTTGTCCCCCAAGCCGTTAGTGCCCCCTTTGGGATCTCCCCAGCCCCCACTCACCATGGCTATCGCTTGGCAACCGATCCTTTTTCCCTCATTCACACAAGTCCTCATAGTTTCCCAAAAAAGGCTATGGACAGGGTATTTTCTCCCCGTCCAGGCCTCATGTGGGACAACCTGAAAACATTCATATATAGGTCATATATTATATATCATATAAAATAGTAGGTTAAATATTGCATAATATAGTTCTTAATAGGGATATGGTTTCAGCAAAAGTTAAGTCTGTGTCTGCATAGATTTTTATTTTGGCTAACCAAGTTGCACTCTTCTAACTGTTTTTAAATGCGCCATAAAAACAAACCTTGACTTGTATTGTTATGGCTCAGTCTTTGCAGCTGTCTTTCTGTAATTCTAAACCTATTTGCTTCTTTGTTAAAAGAGCATATTAATTGTTTCATAGATCTGCTGCAGTTAACTAGTTAAATGATTTATTTAAATAGTCAAATGGTTTAGTTTGAATCTAAATATTGCTGATAACTATTGACTATTGAATTGGTGACAAGAGGCAGGAAATTCCGAGCAGCTAAAATTTTAAAGTCAAGTTAATATCTCCTAATAAGAATAAAGGCTAAGCCTCAATAACTTTAATATGTTATCAAATTGTTTGACATCTGACCGTCTGGCCGTGATATTAAATCCTAAATCCTGGTTTTTTAACTTATGTCATATGGTCTGAGTGCCTGATCTCAGTCCTGTTTCAGGTGGAATTATGAAGTTTCACTTTGTAGAACATTTTTTCAGATTGTATTTTAATTAAAGGAGCTAATCTCCTAAACACTCTGCTTGTGTATTTGACTTTAGCTCTTCAAGAGAGATGTTAAATCCTATTTCAGCAACCATTTGTATGAATGTCTCAAACAATGTTCTTCCTGGATTTATTGTTACTTATCTCATCTCTGCGATTTTTCATTGTAAAGCTGTTTTCAGTTTATATACATACTTTGGTCTCTTTCCTAATCATATGCATTTTAAAATAGATGGATGAATCAATACTATTTGCTCTAGTACAAAATTAAACCCCTATTATAAATCAGTATATCATTATAAACACAGGCCAATGATCACTCATAGTCTGTTTTAGATTGTTCTCACTCTCAGGGCTGAATGAGAGAAAAAACAGGGTTGAGAAAAGACAATCTTAGGGTGTGGTCATTTATGACAAAGAGAACAACTATAAAATTAAATTGGGAATATTATGGATCAAAAAGTGTTTGAGGCTTTTCATTATTCATTATTCATTATTTCCTGTAATGCTGCTGCACAGCTGATCTTTAGTTAGAAACCTCAGGCCTCAGGTCAAGCCTCCAAATCTGTTAATTTTTTCCTTATAGTTCTCTTATTAGTGCGTTGATGCTGAAAAAAATTATTAACTTTTGTCAAACTTTGGGATCAAATATATCATATATCAACTTTTTCCTTCTGTATCATGCATGTGCTTGATTCTTAGTCTCTCGTTTGTTTTTGAAAACATTTTGAACACACACACTCAGCCTCAGTGGAGCAAACTCGCACACTCTTTTTCTGCTTTTCTCCAGTCCAATTTATCTGTCCCTCGTTTTACTTCTCTCCTCGGGACCATTTTCTTCCATCTTTCATTCAATTTTTTGTGACATATTCACACCATAAAAATACTGTTTTCCCCGAACAAAGCGACGAACCCCACCCCACAGTTGTATGAAAATAAAAAATCTGACCCTGTGTCTTACAGTATAAATTTATTCAGTACATCCGACTCTTTTTTGGGAAACTGCCACGCAGACCGGAAGTCTTCAATCTTTCGTCCCAACAATCGTCAGGGGAGAAGAGCTTCCTTCCTGGAATTAATCCAATTACTCTAGTCGACCACCTCAGGTTATGGAATTACAAACTACTTCGTTAAACAATAGCTATTGCTCACGGAAACCCAAATATTGACGACAAGTTCCACGAATGGGACATTCATTTATAAAATGAATTTATCTTGTCACTTTGTTCGAATTCACTTGTCAGGACACTTATTTACTTTCCCTGCGTGTAACTCTGTTTAAATACTGGACGTGTTACCATTCAATGCAAAAAGACAGTACATTAACACTTGGATTTACCATGACCAAAGGACAACTTAATTCAGACAAGTTCATTTAGGTTATTCAATATGCAGAAATTTCACATTTATTCATTAAGTGGTGTTCTGCTCACCTTTTTTCTTGGCGCCTGATTGTCTGAACAAAGTCGTCTCTCCTATCACCTCGAGGTGTCCTCCCTCGCACGGGGTCGGTCGCACGGTACGGTGGTCCTTTAGCCTTCGAACCTCGTGTCACGGCACCATTTTGTTAGATACGTTTCTTTTAGTAGGAGGCTCAGGAACGGACCCAAGTAATTCAAGTGAAAATGAAGTGTTTATTTGTAGTCACATGTCAAAGCATATCAGCGCTGGGCTCAGTGGAACAGAGCTCCCGCAGGAAGTCTGTCAGACTGGCCCATTATTTCCGGTTATCATCTGTACTTATTGCATAGGTAGGACTCACATTCGACCGAGTATGATTGGACATGAGTAGGTTCAACATGCTTCGTCATATTCTCTGGATCAGCCCAAAACAATGTGTGTGTGAATCTGCCCTTGCTTTCCCAGGCTTTCCCAATTGTTTTGTCTTTCTACTTCTGGATCATTTTAGGTCATAATGGAAAAGTACTAAGACTTATTTAATTCATAATGTCTAAGAACAAAGCCAATTTTAACACATGTTTTAGTTTTCCCCGATGCCTTAGTTTTCTAGTCCAGGTCCGGTATTTAGTTTAGCCATGTTTTCCCCACAGTTTTTGTTGCTTTGCCATCAACTTCATTCACTTCACCTGTTTTTCCCCTCAGCTGCAGTCACTCACCTATCACTCAGTCAGTATTTAGTTTCCAGGTTTCCTCATTGTGTTTGCCAGATCCTACCCATCAATACCCCTCATGCCATGCCACGACCCCACGTCAAAGTTAAGTGTTTTTTCCATGTTACGTCAAGTGTTTTGTTTTGGTTTTGTCTCAAGTTTTTAGTCCACAGTTTAGGTTTTTTGTCATCCGGCTCAGCCGTGCCCTTTGTTTGGACTTTGTTCTTGTGAAATAAAACTCTGTTTGCCTTTTACTTCTCCGAGGGGAGTACCTAAACAGTCATCTGTATATGTAATATCCAATGATTATAACACCAAATTATTCCATAAAATATGAAAAGTTGTTTAAAACGTTACCTTGGTTTGAGAGTATAGATGGGAATCCCTCTCCTTTGTTGTGATGTCATGAGTAGAGGAAAACCCCTGTCATGGGGCTGTCATTTGTCAAGCAATCCAAGCTGTCATTTGTCAAGCGGTACAAGCAGTCATTTTAATTCCAGAGGTCGCTGTTGCTAGGCTAGCACAAGGAAATTTAGTTTTTTGGTAGGCTCTCACTGAAACGCTATTATACCCAGTCCACAGAGCACAAGAAACAAATCAATTAACTATGCCAGACAGTCGATATGAATGTCTGTGTCGATCGAATGATTTTAGTGGTAACCAACAGTATCAGCACTGTAGTTTCTGTTTGACAGTTTGGTGTCGTTCAGGATCTTCCGGTGGAAAGCAGTGAAACTCTTTGGTTCCCATCTTATGCTCGGGAGTTATGGCACAGTCGGTCTACAAATTCTCTGGTTGTGGTTGGAATTGGCATTATGCACAATGATTTACCATGTTATGAGTTTGTTGGTTTTTAATCCATCAACCAAACGGCAGTGGAAATAGAGCTAGTTGTTAGCTAATACTAGTCTCTGGCGATTCCCTGTTGAAGTCCGTTGGTTACATTACAACTAGCACGTCGTAAAATCCCGCTGATGCTGCTGAAGGCTGAAGTATAGTTGCCGCGCAGGGCGCGTCGCATTCAAACGTGACGTCAAAATGACTTTATTTCCGCTATCATCTCCGACCGCAACACCAGACGCGTAAGCGGAAATGAAGTCATTTTGACGTCACGTTTGAATGCGACGCGCCCCGCGTGGCAACTATACTTCAGCCTTGAGAAAGTCCTCAACATGCAACAATTCATTGCATACAAAGTTAGTTTCATTTCAATCGGTATTCTATCAACGCAGACATTTCACCGATGGTTTGGTATAATAATTGATATCATTCTTGTGCTCTGTGCACTGGGTATAATACCTTTTAGTGGAGAGGCTACCAAAAACCCCATTCACTTGCGCTAGCATAGCACTAGTCTCTCTGGTGTTAGTACGCCCTCATTTTGTAATATCTTGGTCACTGCGTTTTAGTACCGGTTTATCATCATCATCTCCATGTGTCCTGGTGTGTGGGGCTACTCTTTCACATGTACAGTATAAACATGTTAAGTACTTGGTAAAGGTGATGATTCACATCCTGCGTGAGGTCACAAGAAGACTTGGAGACCCATTGTATAATATCTAGTGTTTTTTAGTAGTGTTTTTTGGTCATTGCAGTGCAAGATAGAGTCATGCATTGTTGTCTATTTTGGTGCTTTTTGTGAAAATAGGTTTCCAAACACGTGATGTAACGTTTGACCACATGGGTGCATCTTCTTGTATAGAAGAGGAACGGAGATTGGAGAAGCTATCCATTTCATCCGTGAAATTAATTCATAAAAATGAATCACATTTTAATTGCATATAAATATCTGATTTGAGAACAGTGAGAAGTAATTTATCACATGGATTTTGAATAATGACAAAACATAAGCTCAATCAACAAAATATTGTTTATTTTTTTCAATGTGGTAATTAACCAAGATCTACAGACCAGTGCATTTTTAGGTATAGGTATAGGTATAGGTAGACCTTCTGTAAACTACAACATACTCCTTTAAATATTTGTTGTGGTCAGCAGATTTTACTGCCAGATCGACCATAAAACAGCTGTGATTGCTCCAAAAAGACACAATTGGCGTATCTCAGCGGAAATCATATGTATTCATTCAGTTTCAAGCCGATGTGACCAGCAGAAATATCAGAAGTGGTCCAGCTGCGCCTCTCAGCTGATCTGTTGGCGCCTCTTTCTATTAAGTAATTACAATGCTACAAGGGCTTCAAATCTGTTGTGATTGCTCAAAACAGGGATGATTGGTGTGTATCTAAGTGAAATAGATTTATTTCATCCTGCGTTTCAAATAAGAAGCTATGGATGATTTATATGGATCAGCCGATCACGCTCAGTGGTGCGAAATTGTTGTTTAGAGCTTTATTCACGTCAAATATGCTTCGACCACTACCAAAACACACATTTTTATGTTATGTTTTCCTGACTGAAGCTATTATTTGCTGACTGTATTCCTTCATTGTACACTTATGCGGGTTGGATAATGGATGGAAAGTATCGTATTACAGTTGCTGGGCGGAGTGAGTTTGCGCCTGCGCAGATGGTGAATCGCCGAAGGCATTAGTTCACCTGTTGATTTAATCGCCGACTGAGCAATTGACATCTGTTTCATCGCGACGAGTAACATCGTTGGAGAAAGCAACATTTGCACAAAGACGTGACGTTAAACGGGTTGAGTTTAATTGCTAAGTGTATTATATATATAAGTGTATTGTGTGGCCTCAGATGTTTTTTTGTCTCTATCAACGCGCAACTCTTTTACATGTAAAGATAAATGTTTGACACATATGTGACGTTCCTGTGTGCCTTTGACCAATTTGCAGTATCGCCCTCCATCCCCCGCTGTTCCAGATGTCAGCTGAAGTTGTTTTCAACAGCGCAGTAGAGAGACTTACGACACGCTCATGCTGTTTCTGTTGTTCATGGAGCTCTGAATAGTTCCTAACATCTCAGCGCTGTCACTCAGTTTGAACGGCTCTTGCCGCGACATAACCCTAAAAATCACATTTTCTCACTCAGCCGCTACATTTGGTAATTATTCAGCAATAATGAACTGATTAGTGATTACTTCACAGATTATGCATTTAATCAGATCGTTTTTAGACACGGCAGGGACATTCATCACCATTACAAATATTAGAAGGAAACGAGACTGATGACACATCGTTTAATGCATATAGGCTATAGACAAATAAAAATAACATGGGAGTATGACATACACTGATCAATATACGCATATGTACAGTGTTTAATAACGTACGAAAATCCTAACAGAAGTAACATTACCCAATTTGCAGTATCGGCGCCCCCCCCCCCCTCAAACATGAAATTTATTGGATGTGTCAAACTTTTTACAAATAAAAAACTGAAAAGTGGGGCGTGCAATATTAGTCGGCCCCCTTGCGTTAATACTTTGTAGTGCCGCCTTTTGCTGCAGTTCCAGCTGCAAGTCTCTTGGGGTTTGTCTCTATCAGTTTTGAAATTGGTATTTGTCAGGGTATCAATTGTGTCCTCATAATGTTGTTTCCGGATCAGCTGAGTAGTAAAGGACCAATTTAGGCAATTTCCTGTTAGGAATGCCATAGTTCTCTCTGTCGGCACCGCGGGTTGGACCGATGTTTGGAGTCGATTTTGAATTTGTCGTAGGTAAGATGCTCTATTGTTGTTAGAGGATTGTTCTAGCTTCCAGGCATGATAGTGTGCCTTAAGCAGTTGGAAGATGGCTCTAGTCAATTCCTTGAATTGGATGGAGGCCATTGTGGATCACGGAAGAGGTCTGTATATAGAAGGGGAAGTGGGGAAGAGGGGAAGGGAGAAAGCGAGAATCGTTGTGAGTAAGGTTGGGGGGGCGGGGATGGGGCCCTGGCCTGATTCTGGGGTGGTGATTGTCGAGGCTTAGCGGAGGAAGAGTCGGAGTCACTCTCTTGAAGCTCCACATTTAGTCCGTCTAGCCAGTCCGAGAAATCATCCTCCGAGAGGGAACCAAGAAACGTGTTTGTCATTTCAAGGGCGGTCAGGGGATCGTGTTCCGCAGTCTCAGTGATGGTCGGCAAGGTTGGTTGCACCCTAGCAATGGGGATCGGAGGGTCGGTTCCGACCGGACCCTGAGTCACGCAGGGTGTTTGTGTGGGTTAGGGTTGGGGTTAGGGTTAGGGTAAGGGGGGGGTTAGGATTCGAAAAGGGTTGTCCACTCCTCCGAAGAGGAGAGGGACGGGGTTGCACTCACCTCCTCAGCAAATTCACCAACAGTGGCCCAAAATTAATTAAAAATAGGGATAAAAATAAAAAAGGATAGTACATCTTCCCCCTCATTCCCATAATTGGTTTCCCCTCAAATCGGTCTTTTCACACACCTTCCTTGGCAACGTTTCGACTATTATTTGTCTTCTTCAGGCCCAGTGTGTGTTCGTGCTTCTTTTCAGCTTCTATTTATATGCTCCTCAAAATTTCGCTCTTTTGTTCGTGCTTCCGTCTGTGCTTTCTGTTTCTTTTCAAATTTAGATTTAGGCACCCCCTTTATTTTCCTTTTTCTTCCCCCCACTATCCTTTAGGGTTGGGGTTAGGGTTAGGGTGATTGGTTTGAATTTTGGTTGCACTGGCCTGCCTGCAGAGTGTCCCCGGTCCATGAATATCGAGAAGGGAGAAATAATGAAGGTAGGGAGGAAGGGAGTCTGTGGCTGAGTGGAAGGACAACCGCCTGCCACGCGGAGGAACCAGGTTCGATTCCAGCTATGGTTTGTGGGGAAATGTTTGAGGTGGAACAGTTATGGGGTGTCATTGAGACCTGTTGGGACTGTGGTGCCTAGTCTATGGATCCAGATTCTTTCTGCTCTTCTCCTCTGCCCCAGAGTCCAGGTGGTGTTTGATTCGAGGCCGGAGATGATGATTGAATCTGGAGTATGAAGTTGAAAGTGAGTGACCAATGGAGTGTTGAGTATGTTTAACCGGATATTTCTGAGGTGTTGTTGGAGGCGGGTGATGAGTTGATTTTGAGTTTCTCCGATGTAGTGTTTATTGCAGGTTGTGCAGGTGATGATGTAGACTATATTGGTGTGATTTAGAGAAAATGAGCCATGAGGGGGAAATGACAGTTTACTGTGGGGATTAGTGATGAATTTCCTGTTTTTGAAATAGTGGTCCTCTGGTATTACGACGGGTTGGGAGTTGGGGGTGAATTTGGATTTGACCAGGAGGTTATGGAGGTTGGGGTTCTTTCTAAAGGCAGAGATGACCCTGTGGTTTTTGATGGGGGAGTAATGGGGTTGTATCTTGTTGAAGTTGGATTTTATTGTTTGGTGAAGATTGGTGATTTTATGAGAAAATGTGGAGACTAAAGGGAGGAGTTGTTCTGTGGTGGTTTGTGATGATGTGTTGGTCATAGTGGGGATAGAGGGGGGAGTAGGGTCTGGGTTAAAGTAGGGGGAGGGGGAAAGGTTAGGGTTAGGGTTGGGATTGGGACTGGGATGCAAACCTAGGTTCAGGTAGGGGGGTTAGGGTTAGGGGCTGAGTGCCACTTTGGAAATCAATATTCATCACCCTTAACAGTGATTCATAGCTCCGAAACTTTGGCTACCCCCCCATTTTAGGGCACGCTGAATCTCACAGTACCAATGAATAAGGTTTTGGACCTTCCGTTCCGGAGATATAGACGTTTTAACATTCTTGTCACTGATTGGCCCATAACTGCGGAAGTGAAGGTCGTAGAGACTCGTGGGTGGTACCGTTGGAAAGCCCGTGGCTGAATTATATGGGACGGATCAACTAACCCTAGGACCTTTCGTTCGGGAGTTATTCAACAAAAACCGTTTCCCCATTGAAATGAGTGGAACGTGATTTTCATGGTCCCACTGCGAAAAAGGATATGAGGCTAATAACCCTAATTTTGGAAAATTTAAGGTATTTTTTCAAAAATCATGTCTGTAAATTAGGACTCTTTGGTCGTGACCTGGTGGTCCTGTGGACTCTGGGGATTGGGTCTATCCAGCTGGTCTACTACTGCCGTATCAAAGAGCGGTAGACCAGCTGGCTAGACCCAATCCCCAGAGTCCACAGGACCACCAAGGCGTTGGTGAGAAATTGTGAGATGTGGCTCCACCAGACTTCATATCTTTTGATTGGAATGTGCTAGAGACATGAAACCAACGTCCACGGATAGCTGAGGGTCTTAGGTGTCCAACCATATAAGGTCCAACGGCACTTTCGTTCAGTAAGTGTGCGTGGGTTAGGGTAACCCATGAACATTTAAAAGCAGAACTGAAAACGGTTGCTGAAAAGTCAACACGAAATAAAAACAGGTAGGGGAGGGGCTGGGAGGAGCGGGTATAAAAAGAGTGGAGCGAGGGAGAGAGCTCATTCTGCTCTCAACTGTTGAACAGCAAACTGCTCACAGGTTACAAAGCCAGTTACGAAGCCAGCCAGCCAGCCAGCCATTGTGAATATTTGTTGTTTTTCTAAAAACAACTTTACATTTATTTAACAGACACATTTTATATTATTTTATAACCTTTTTATTACATAAAAACTCATTTCACAGTAACGTATTAATAAAAAAAAAGTCAACACGAAATAAAAACAACTCATTCTACTTTTAACTGTTGAAAAGCCAACTGCTCACAGGTTACAAAGCCAGCCATTTTTCATATTTTTCTGTGGTCTTTGTCTGTGACCCTTTATTTATTTATTTATTCAGTTTTTGATATTTTTTTTATATTAAAAACAGACACAATTTTGTTTTTGTTTTTCTAAAAACAACTTTTTATTTATTTAAGAAAGACACATTTTATAGTGTGTTTAGTAAACAGTGGATATTTCCATAACAAAATTTGGGGGTGAACTGAACGGTACTTGGATTGAATCATGAGTGATTTGACACAAAAGGCAGATGTTCAGAGCCCTGACTTTGAACCAGAACATCCATTTATCCTTCCTTCCCTCTGAGCATATTGAAGTTGGGGTAATGAACAATGCAAACATCGAGGCTGCCTTTAGGTCCGTTTGATACCCACCAAGCATTCCTTGAATCATCCCAGGTCAGGGTACCTTTGCACGCATCCATAATTGAAAACCCAGAATGGGAGCTCAACCTGGGATATGATGTGGATGGCATGGTGATTCAGCTTAACAAGGTGACTGCAATCATAGGGGGCCTCCACTTCCTCAAGATGCCGTCCAAGATCATACACTTGAAGGATCACTTTCCTTTCCTTAAAAAGCATTTCAAACTGAAAGACCTCACAAAGAAAGGCATCCAGGCCTTCCGCAATTGTAGAGGGGCCTACGTAGCCAACCTGGACAGGGGCTACTTTTTCAATTTGGTGGTTCTCCCTCAAGACATGAAGAAGCCTGAAGAACACCTCCTCGAGAAAACAAAATACCTGGAAGTTGCTGTCAATGTCTTCAGGCAGCTTGGAGAAGACTTCAAGGACAGGCTCCTAAATCTGACAGAGGAAGACCTCTGCAGGCCAACAATTCAGAAACAGCACCTGATGGACATAGAGAAGTTTGAAGTCCTGGATCAGGATCTGGGCTTTGTGCTTCAGCTGCTGCAGGCCTCAATTGACGAGGTAAATTCAAAAAACACAGCGGTGATGATTGTGCCAACTGACACACAGTTCGGCCAGAAACAGCCAGGCTGCGTGTTATTGGACTTAATCGACATATCTGAGGTCCACAGCATTACAGTGCACTGTGCATGCACTATAACAGCACAAGACCACCAGACACACCTCCTCTGGGCACGCAATGGCCTCCAGGACATCGTTGGAAATAACTCCAGCCTCTACAGCTGCCTCGGGATGCATGAGGCCATCAATATGCAGACCCCCCTGGATGGCAGAGAGTTAGGGATAAAGAAGGAGCTGTTTAACATCAGCAAGGCCCCAGTGACCTTTTTCCAACTGTACACCACTTCCCCTCACGTGAAGTACCAAATGAGGTACTTCCATCCCATCAGCGGCCTCATAACCCTCTGTGGTCTCCAGCATGAGGCCACAAAGCAGGCCATGGACACACAAGTCTGGAGTTATGTGAGCCATGTGAAAGACATGGCGAGGAAGATAGTGGGCCAGCTGGGGGCCAGGTTGGAGTATGTGGTTAGGGTTAGGGTTAGGGTTAGGATAAGGGGCTGAGTGCCACAGGGTTAGGGTTAGGGTTAGGGATAAGAGCTGAGTGCCACTTTGGAAATCAATATTCATCACCCTTAACAGTGATTCATAGCTCCGAAACTTTGGCTACCCCCCCATTTTCGGGTACGCTGATTCTTGCAGTACCAATGAATAAGGGGTGGGAACTTCCAGTCCGGAGTCATTAGCCAATCACGTTAAAACGCCTATATCTCCTGAACGGAAGGTCGTAGAGACATGGGGACAAGTCAGGCGTGTTCACAAGGGTCAAATTATGTCTGACGGAAGTCACTTCCGATATGACCTTTCGTTCCGGAGTTATGACGCAAAATGTAGTCGCCGATCGCCACCTTTGACGTGGTGATTCAGTACCCTTAACAGTGATTCACAGCATCGAAACTTCGGCTACCCCCCCATTTTAGGGCCCGCTGAATCTCACAGTACCAATGAATAAGGTTTTGGACCTTCTGTTCCGGAGATATAGACGTTTTAACATTCTTGTCACTGATTGGCCCATAACTCCGGAAGTGAATGTTGTAGAGACTCGTGGGTGGTACCGTTGGAAAGCCCGTGGCCAAATTATATTGGACACATCAACTTTCCAAATCTCTAGGACCTTCTGTTCGGGAGTTATTCAATAAAAACCTTTTTCCCATTGAAATAAGTGCAACGTGATTTTGCTTTTTTTTTACTAAGTCCCACAGCCAAAAAAAAAGTCGATTGGTACCTAATTTACAGACATGATTTTTGAAAAAATACCTTTAATTTTCCAAAATTAGGGTTATTAGCCTCATATCTACGTGGCTCCCCCATAGACTTGTCGCCCACATGGATGGTAAGTTCATATCTTTTGATAGGAATGTGCTAGAGGCACGAAACCAACGTCCACGGATAGCTGAGGGCCTTATGTGTCCAACCATATAAGGTCCGACGGCACTTTCATACAGTAAGTGGGCATGGCGTCGGAAAGAAAGGCCGACAATGCTGTATTTCGGAGACTGTGTGTGGGAAACCCACACATGTGATTGTGCAACTATTTGGACTCTTTGGGCGTACCCTAGTGGTCCTGTGGACTCTGGGGATGGAGTCTAGCCAGCTGGTCTACTGCTTTTTGGTACGGCAGTAGTAGACCAGCTGGCCAGACCCCATCCCCAG
This sequence comes from Odontesthes bonariensis, assembly GCF_027942865.1. Lineage (NCBI taxonomy): Eukaryota > Metazoa > Chordata > Actinopteri > Atheriniformes > Atherinopsidae > Odontesthes > Odontesthes bonariensis. The sequence goes on from NC_134514.1 coordinate 40,101,819, forward strand.
TGTCCACAGGACCACAATGGCACTTAAGCCCCCACGCCACGACAAGGCAGAGTCCATGTGAGGGAATATGTGGAAAGAAACGTGTGTAAGTGTCATGCATGCAGTGTGTGCCTTTATGTATGTGTGTTTGAGAATGTACCAATAAATGTGTATAAATGTTGTGGATGCATTGTGTGTGTTTTATGTATGTAAGTGGGTTTGTTAGTGTGTGTGGGTGGGTGTGGAAAAGACAACAATGGACCTAGTTGCCTTCGTTCAAGCGCCAGCGCATTGAGGTGAAGGTGTTCTTGGTGCGGTGGGGAATGTCTAGGTCCTGGCATCCCTTTACATATGTTATGTAGTCCGCACCCAGGTCCCCTGTGTTCTGCACCAAGTCCAGCTCCTGTGCACTCCATTTTACCTTCCCCCCCGCTGGCAACGCCTTGCTCACAGAGCTCTGTGGACTGTTGTGCTCCTCCACCATGAGCTGTGACTCAATGTCCTCCACAGCTGGCCGATGGTCTTCCTCCTCCTCCTCCTCCTTCCGAGGATGCCTCTTTTTAGACACTGCGAGTGCAGTAGGTATGTCATCAGCCAGCTTGTAGAGAAACGTGTCTCTGCAGATGGTGCGCAATGAGAAGACGGACCTGAGGCGGAGGTCCAGCATCCGTCTCTGGGACACCGGGAGGGAACGGTGTAGGCGGTTGAGCTCCTCAAAATCAACAAACCCACCATTGGTCAAAATGCCAATGGACGATACGTACACTAGCAGGTCCATTCTTTTCTCTTCCTGTTTCACCTCTGGTGGCATTCTTTTGAGCACCATCGACAACCAGGGCATCCCCCACTCCCTGTAGCGCTCCAGATGGCCCTGCTCTGTCAACCTCTGGTCCAGGATTTGTTGGGCAACCCTTTCGACCAGTTGGATGGCCCTAACCTCTTCGGTGAGAGGCTCACCGACCTTTCTCAAGAGAATAAAATGGGTGTGAGCCCAATTCACCCTCTTGGTGCCTTTGAATGTACGATACCGGACCCAGGGGAAGTACAGCAGGCCAAGTGTGTTTAAACCTGCTACAAGGCATGAAGCCAGGTCCCTGCCCTTACCCTCCACCAGCTCCAGCATCCTGGGGAACACACACGGGTAGCGGAAGTGCTTCCTGTGGTCCAGTAACTGGACACACAGCTCCCGGTAGTCTTTAGCATCCTTTATTGGTACCTTGTCCTCCTCCTCCCCCTTGAGAAGGGACCAGGGGATGTTGAGGTTGCTCTGATAAATGTCCCCCAGTGTGACCTTCACCATTTCCCTGCCCAAGTCCGACTCGGAAGACAGCAGGACGTTGGTGACAGGGAACAGCCTCTCCACCCGCAAGTGCTGGGTAGGAACCACCGTCCAGTTATGGAGCGGTGGAGGTACCTCACCAGCACTTGCGGAGGAGCGAGGTGCCAGGCCAAGGTAATTCCTCTGCCTAGTCCTGCTGTTGATATTCACCGAGCTGGTCCCCAGGCTGGTGCTGTAGGCCCTGTCCAGCACACTCCTTGGCTGGCCATGGAAGTACTCCTCCAGGGCCAGCTCAAGTTGAAATGCCTTCAATGAGTTGTCGTACCCCCCCTGACAACTGCCTTCCTCGAGGAGGGTTGTGAGTCCGGAGACCAAATGGTCAACTACTGACCTATGGATCTCCCGAATCCCCTGGCCATCCACTGCTCGGAAAGGGAGAAGCATGGCATCATCCCTGACCAGTGCCAGTAGGCTTTCTTCGTGGAAGAATGCAATGGCGCAGAGGGTTCGGGGGATCTTTGGTCCCGTTAACCGCAGCACCCCTTCCACACGTGCTGGCAGGTTGAACAGCCCCTTAATCCACAGGTCCCTGAAATGATTGACATAATTCTGGGCCCTCACCTTCATTGCCTTGTTTGTGTCTTTATGCAATAAATTGCAACAGGCAATGACCCCACTGACTGGGTGGCGATAAAAGGGGAACTGAGGGTTGTGGGGGGAGTCACAGTACAGCTGGGTTAGGGTTAGGGGTTAGGGTTAGGTTGGGGAACTTGAGGCCGCCTCCCGTAGGAGGAAGGGGGAGCACGGTCCTTCACACCCCAAGAACCCCCATAATCCCGGCTGCTGGTAGGCTGGCGGTGGCGTCTCTGGCGGCCCCTGCCATGGCGTACCACTGTCCATTGATCGGACATAATGTAAACAGAAATGGGAAAAGGAAAAGAAAATAAAGTTTTCCGCAAACAACTTAAAGAGGGTTTCTTAAAATCGAAACAGTACTTAAAATGATAGTAATGAGAAAAGAAAATTTTTTTTTATAATAAACAAAAGGAGGGTTTCCTGACTAGGAAACAATCATTTTTTTTGTGTTTTTTGGTTTTAAAGATTTTTTTGTATTTTTCAAATTTCTAAACTTTTTGATATTTTTATTTTTTTGGAAAATAAATTTATGTGGTCAAAAAGAATTATGTGCCGTTCGTGCAACGTTTCGACTTTTTTTCAAGTCTTCATCAGGCCAGGCACAAGAGCTGAATGAGCTCTCCCCTTCCTGCTGCTCCTTTTATACTGCAGACGAGAAAGGGGGCGTTTCTACTCCCAAATGAACTGATGTTAGTGGGTTTTTAGAAACTATAGTAGGTCAACGAGTTTGATGTGATAAAATGTTTTTTTAACTTATGTGTGTATAATAAAGTGTTCTAAAACAAGTTGTGTGGAAAAAAATTTTATTTTGTTGTTTTTTTTGTTTTGTAGTTCACTATATGATAGGTAGGTGTGTTTTTTTTATTTTTTTCGGTATTATTTTTTTCTTTTTTTCTTTTTTTCAGGAATAAAGGTAAGTACAAATATTTTTTCTTTTTTTCAGGAATAAAGGTAAGTAAGTAAAAAAAAATTTTTCAGGTTAAAGGTGAGTAGGGATTTCCAGGTATCAGGTGAATAATAAATTTGGAGGTAAGTAAGTCTTTGTTTTTACTTATTTTTGTTGATTGGAGGTAAGTATTTTCTTTTTCAGGAATATGGAGGTAAGTATTTGTTTACTCTTGTTAGGGTTAGGGTTGGGGTTAGGCTCAATGGCCCCCTCCTACGTGATGTCCCAGTTCGGACTCCTGTTCAACCACCATGGAGTTTGGTATAGGTGCCAAGGGAGGTGCACTGTCGCTCAGGACCTAACTGATGGTTGCTGCGTGTGCTGGGATGGTCTTGGGGTAACTCAGGAGGCCGTGGGAAACTCCGTGCATTTCTGGATCTATATTTTTTTAAAAGTGGGTGTGTTAGACACAAGGTCCGTATCCGTGTGTGTCATGTGTTGTGGGGAGAGAGGAAGGAGGGGAGGAAAAGAAGGGGGGGGGGGGGGGGGAATAGAGTAGAGTGAAGAGGAATTATGGTTTTTCTTGGAGTATTAATTTGTTCCAGATTATTAAGGGGGGGGGGTTATTGGTTCTGTTTTGTTTAATACCTCCCGGGGTGTTGTTCGTTTATGTACCGTGTGAAATGGAGCTTTAAGGCTCCCTGAGTGTGGTTGTGGTTGGTTGTGTGCCGTGTGTAGTGGTAGGCCGGGGCCTCCTTGTTCATCAGTTCTTGCTGTCGTCTGTTCCTATTGTGGTGTATTATCTGTTCCCTGATTCTGTGTACTCGTGATATGTTGGTCGGAGGGTTTTTATCGGGATAGGGTTAATGAGAGGGGATTATGAGTTTATTAAAGAATATGAATTAAAAATTCATTTTTCAAATGTGGCTCATACCCGGACTTATGTTTAGGCATACAGTCCTGTGATCCAGCATGTTCCTGTGACCTTAAGGTTAGGGTTAGTGGAAGGGAAGGTTATAAACCTGATAATTATGGGAATTATGACTTTATTAAAAAATATGAATTAAAAATTCCTTTTTCAAATGTGGCTCATACCTCGGACTTATGTTTAGGCATACAGTCCTGTGATCCAGCATGTTCCTGTGACCTTAGGGTTAGGGTTAGTGGAAGGGAAAGGTAATAGACCTGATAATTATGGGAATTATGAATTTATTAAAAAATATGAATTAAAAATTCCTTTTTCAAATGTGGCTCATACCCGGACTTATGTTTAGGCATACAGTCCTGTGATCCAGCATGTTCCTGTGACCTTAGGGTTAGGGTTAGTGGAAGGGAAAGGTAATAGACCTGATAATTATGGGAATTATGAATTTATTAAAAAATATGAATTAAAAATTCATTTTTCAAATGTGGCTCATACCTCGGACTTATGTTTAGGCATACAGTCCTGTGATCCAGCATGTTCCTGTGACCTTAGGGTTAGGGTTAGTGGAAGGGAAAGGTAATAGACCTGATAATTATGGGAATTATGAATTTATTAGAAAATATGAATTAAAAGTTCCTTTTTCAAATGTGGCTCATACCCGGACTTATGTTTAGGCATACAGTCCTGTGATCCAGCATGTTCCTGTGACCTTAGGGTTAGGGTTAGTGGAAGGGAAAGGTAATAGACCTGATAATTATGGGAATTATGAATTTATTAAAAAATATGAATTGAAAATTCATTTTTCAAATTCGGCTCATACCTCGGACTTATGTTTAGGCATACAGTCCTGTGATCCAGCATGTTCCTGTGACCTTAGGGTTAGGGTTAGTGGAAGGGAAAGGTAATAGACCTGATAATTATGGGAATTATGAATTTATTAAAAAATATGAATTGAAAATTCATTTTTCAAATTCGGCTCATACCTCGGACTTATGTTTAGGCATACAGTCCTGTGATCCAGCATGTTCCTGTGGCCTTAGGGTTAGGGTTAGTGGAAGGGAAAGGTAATAGACCTGATAATTATGGGAATTATGAATTTATTAGAAAATATGAATTAAAAGTTCATTTTTTAAATGTGGCTCATACCTCGGACTTATGTTTAGGCATACAGTCCTGTGATCCAGCATGTTCCTGTGACCTTAGGGTTAGGGTTAGTGGAAGGGAAAGGTAATAGACCTGATAATTATGGGAATTATGACTTTATTAAAAAATATGAATTAAAAATTCCTTTTTCAAATGTGGCTCATACCCGGACTTATGTTTAGGCATACAGTCCTGTGATCCAGCATGTTCCTGTTACCTAAGGGTTCAGTTAGAGGGAAAGGTTATGTATGTACACCATTCAGGTTGCAGTTATTAACTTCTTAAACAGTTGACTCGATACACTTGAAGCCTCTGGGTCCTGTTTCAAAAGTGGAAAAGTGTCCAAGTTATCATTTTTCACGCAAGCTTTTTACTCCTGATAGTTGTAGATCCGTCCTTTTCATTTGGTTGTGGATGAGCCAGTCGTTGACGTCATTTCTGTGGGGTAATCCTGTCTCATAAGAACATAGAAACCAGTAGCCAGACATCTTACAGGATTGTGAGCATGTACCTTGGGAGAGCGAATTATCCCTCTTCATATATTTGTACTGCTGTATTGTGGCCTATTGTTGAGGTTTTGTAACGCTGTTAGTCTGGAGATGCTAGTTGCATTTCCATTCTACCAGGGAGCTAAGCTAGTTATTCTTAAACAATTTCAGAACTAATTCATCAGTGGTGTACACACAATATCTGCAGGCGTTTCAGCTGTTTACCACCATACGCCCTCCATTGTGGCAGCCCCTTAGGAGATCAAGCCTAAAGGTTAGTTCTGTGTCCAATTTAGTGGTGATTCGGTGATAAAAGGTTTATCTTTAAGCTTGCCCTGAATTCGGTTTTATTCTGTTCCGTTTCTGTTATTCTGTTTTAGTTCAAAATGGTGGACCTGTTGTCCTGTCTTTGTTCAAAATGGCGGACCTGTTGTTTGAGCCCAAGGTCTCCCCCATGTGGTGACTCTGTTTTTGTAAAACAAAGGCCTGTTGTTTTTCCCAAATTGTTAAAAGTTGCTTATAACCAGAGTAAAACGATACTTTCAAAAAACCTTGTACAGTTTAGCTCTTGTTTTTTTACATCAAAATTCTTCCAGTGTAACTCTCATAGTTTGTGTGTGCTTACCAGTTTGGTGGAATGAGAGGGTCTGTTTGTTTGTCCTGGTTGGAAGATTTTGGAGGGAAAAATGGGTCCGTTCGCCTGCATTGTTGAATTCCTCTGGAATTTGTGTGGAATCCTTCCGGAGGTGTTCTGGATTCTCCTGGATGTGTTGTTTGCAGCCTAATGTCTGTTCCCAGGAGCTTGGGGTTGCAAGAAGGTTGATTCCAGAAAGATGGAGTCAAGAAAGATACTCCTGGAGTCTATTTCAGGTCTGTCCTTGTTGGGGTTCCATCTGCTTGTGAGTTTGTTCCCTCCTACCTGTATCGTGTTGCTTCCTGGGAGGGGGTGTGTCCCGTTCTCTCATTGGTCCTTTGGGTTTTCTGGTCACGTGGGGAGGGTCCTGCTCTCTGGTTGGTTGACCCACCTGTGGGGTGTGTTCTCCCCTCCGGGTGGATTCTAGTGTGTTGCTCCACTAGAGGGAGCCAGAGGTTCCTCGTTTTTTTGTGGATTCTTCAAACACTTACCTTTGGGTGATGAAATCTTGTAGTCCTGTTTTTGGTAAAGGTTTCCCACCGTTTGTTGAGAATCTCCTCACCTTAATTTACCCAATTTCTGTCTGACAGATTCGGAAATTCAAAGGTGACTTGATATTTATATTTAGGGGTTCTTAATATTGTACATTATTGGTCCTGAATAATTCTGAGAATGGAAAATCTTTAGAGTATTTCAAGTTTAAACTTGTCATTATTATACCATTGTTTGTGAGGAAAAAGTGAGGGTGAGTAGCAGTAAGTGGTGAAGGTTTTGGAGTAGGTGGGTATTGTTGGATGCATTTCAGAAGTGTGCATTTGCAGTACTCAGTTTAAGCCAGAGCAGAGCAGAGCAGTACCAGTCGGATTGATGATGGCTCCCTCTTACGTAACCCAGTTGGTGGCTGCTGCGTGTACTGAGATGGTCTTGGAGTCCCTCAGGAGGCTGTGAGAAACTCCGTGCATTTCTGAGTTATGTTTCAAGTGGGTGCAATAGACGCCGGGTCCTTATCGGTGTGTGTTATGTGTGCTGTAAAAGCAGGGAGAGCAGAAGAGAAGTTATTCCATTTTTATAAGCAGCATTACACCTTAATGTTATTTTTTTAAAATTTGTGGAAAGTGAGTCCCGGTCGTGGTTAGGCGTGCAGTCCCGTGACAAGGCCTGGTCCTGTTCCTTTGGGGTTAGGGTTAGTGGAAGGGAAGTTTATTAACTGATAGTTATGGGAATTATCAATTTATTGAAAATTGTTAATTAAAAATTCATTTTTCAAATGTGGCTCATAACCGGACTTGTGTATAGGCCTACAGTCCTGTGATCCAGCATGTTCCTATGACTTTAGGGTTAGTGTGAGGGAGAGGATGTGTCCCTGCTATTTAAGGGAATTATGGGTTTGTTGCAAAGTATTGATTGAATATTTCTCTAGTTTTTTAGAAATTAAGTTATTTTTTCTTTTGTTCTTTTGAGGTTAGAGAGAAAAGAAGGGGGGGGGGAAGAGAGAGAGAAGGGAGGGTTAGGTGTTTTCTAACTGTTTTTTTGTATCGTTGGATGTAGTTGTCCAAAATGTGCATTCATTGGTCTCTGATTTAACTCGGAGCCATGGAGCAACCTCAGTCAGATTGAGGATTGGGCAAAGGTTAGGGTTGGGGTTGGGGTTAGGCTCAATGGCCCCCTCCTACGTGATGTCCCATTTCGGACTCCTGTTCAACCACCATGGAGTTTGGTATAGGTGCCAAGGGAGGTGCACTGTCACTCAGGACCTAACTGATGGTTGCTGCGTGTGCTGGGATGGTCTTGGAGTAACTCAGGAGGCCGTGGGAAACTCCGTGCATTTCTGGATCTATATTTTTTTTAAAAATGGGTGTGTTAGACACAAGGTCCGTATCCGTGTGTGTCATGTGTTGTAGAGAGAGAGAGGAAGGAGGGGAGGAAAAGAAGGGGGGGGGGGGGGGGGATAGAGTAGAGTGAAGAGGAATTATGGTATTTGTTGGAGTATTAATTTGTACCAGATTATTAAGGGGGAGGGGGGGTTTATTGGTTCTGTTTTGTTTAATACCTCCCGGGGTGTTGTTCGTTTATGTACCGTGTGAAATGGAGCTTTAAAGGCTCCCTGAGTGTGGTTGTGGTTGGTTGTGTGCCGTGTGCAGTGGTAGGCCGGGGCCTCCTTGTTCATCAGTTCTTGCTGTCGTCTGTTCCTATTGTGGTGTATTATCTGTTCCCTGATTCTGTGTACTCGTGATATGTTGGTCGGAGGGTTTTTATCGAGATAGGGTTAATGAGAGGGGATTATGAGTTTATTAAAGAATATGGATTAAAAATTCATTTTTCAAATGTGGTTCATACCTCGGACTTATGTTTAGGCATACAGTCCTGTGATCCAGCATGTTCCTGTGGCCTTAGGGTTAGGGTTAGTGGAAGGGAAAGGTAATAGACCTGATAGTTCTGGGATTTATTAAAAAATATGAATTGAAAATTCCTTTTTCAAATGTGGCTCATACCTCGGACTTATGTTTAGGCATACAGTCCTGTGATCCAGCATGTTCCTGTGACCTTAGGGTTAGGGTTAGTGGAAGGGAAAGGTTATAAACCTGATAGTTATGGGAATTATGAAATTATTAGGGTTAGGGTTAGGGTTAGGGTTAGGGTAAGGGTTAGGGTTAGGGTTAGGGTAAGGGTTAGGGTTAGGGGTTAGGATAAGGGGCTAAAACCCCGGATGCCGAACCCCGGCATAAGCTTAAGAGGCAATAAGTCCTGATAGGAAGGTGGCATAGACAAGATACACACATCCTCGGATTCAGCAGGACAAGGGCTATCCACTGACACAATAACCATTGGGGGCGGAGTCAAGGGGGTGGAGCTACGCCCGGAAACAACTTTGTTTTCCTTATATATCCGGAACGGAAGGTCGTAGAGACATGGGGACAAGTCGAGCGTGTTCACAAGGGTCGAATTATGTCTGACGGAAGTCATCTCCGAGTCTCTATGACCTTTCGTTCCAAAGTTATTCAACAAAAACCGTTTCGCCATTGAAATGAGTGGAACTCGATTTTCTCGAAAAGTTCCCAAGTCCCACAGCCAAAAAGGACTCTGGGGAAAGTTGTTAGGAGCACGTTTCAGGCCATTTGGAGTCAATTGGTACCTATTTTGGACGCATGATTTTTGACAAAATACTTGGTAAATTTCCCAAATTTTTTACCAAGTCCCACAGTGAAAAACCCTAGTTCCAGGTAAGTATTACGTACACAAGCACTCCCCTATGTCCGGTTAGGGTTAGGCATTGGGTTAGGCATTGGGTTAGGGTTAGGGGTTAGGGGTTAGGGTTAGGGTTAGGGTTAGGGTTAGGATAAGGGTTAGGGTTAGGGTTAGGGTTAGGATAAGGGGCTAAAACCCCGGATGCCGAACCCCGGCATAAGCTTAAGAGGCAATAAGTCCTGATAGGAAGGTGGCATAGACAAGATACACACATCCTCGGATTCAGCAGGACAAGGGCTATCCACTGACACAATAACCATTGGGGGCGGAGTCAAGGGGGTGGAGCTACGCCCGGAAACAACTTTGTTTTCCTTATATATCCGGAACGGAAGGTCGTAGAGACATGGGGACAAGTCGAGCGTGTTCACAAGGGTCGAATTATGTCTGACGGAAGTCATCTCCGAGTCTCTATGACCTTTCGTTCCAAAGTTATTCAACAAAAACCGTTTCGCCATTGAAATGAGTGGAACTCGATTTTCTCGAAAAGTTCCCAAGTCCCACAGCCAAAAAGGACTCTGGGGAAAGTTGTTAGGAGCACGTTTCAGGCCATTTGGAGTCAATTGGTACCTATTTTGGACGCATGATTTTTGACAAAATACTTGGTAAATTTCCCAAATTTTTTACCAAGTCCCACAGTGAAAAACCCTAGTTCCAGGTAAGTATTACGTACACAAGCACTCCCCTATGTCAGGTTAGGGTTAGGCATTGGGTTAGGCATTGGGTTAGGGTTAGGGGTTAGGGTTAGGGTTAGGGTTAGGATAAGGCAAGAGTGCCACTTCAGAGGGTCTAATTCGGAACCCTTAACAGTGATTCATAGCTGCGAAACTTTGGCTACCCCCCCATTTTCGGGGACGCTCTATCTAGCAGTACCAATGAATAAGGGGTGGGAACTTCCGGTCCGGAGTTATTAGCCAATCACGTTAAAACGCCTATATCTCCTGAACGGAAGGTCGTAGAGACCTGGGGACAAGTCAGGTGTGTTCAGAAGGGTCAAATTATGTCTGACGGAAGTCACTTCCGAGTCTCTACGAGCTTTCGTTCGGGAGTTATGACGCAAAATGTAGTCGCTGAGCGCCACCTTTGACGTGGTGATTCAGTACCCTTAACAGTGATTCACAGCATCGAAACTTCGGCTACCCCCCCATTTGTGGGCCCGCTGAATCTCACAGTACCAATGAATAAGGTTTTGGACCTTCCGTTCCGGAGATATAGACGTTTTAACATTCTTGTCACTGATTGGCCCATAACTCCGGAAGTGAATGTCGTAGAGACTCGTGGGGGGTACCATTGGAAAGCCCATGGCCGAATTATGTGGGACGGATCAACTTTCCAAATCTCTAGGACCTTCCTTTCGGGAGTTATTCAACATAAACCGTTTCCCCATTGAAATGAGCGTAGTGTGGCTTTAATTTTTTTTCAATAAGTCCCACAGCCAAAAGCGACCCTGGGGAATGTTGTTAGGAGCACGTTTCAGGCCATTTGGAGTCGATTGGTACCTATTTTGGAGACATGGTTTTTTAACAAAATGCTCATGATAAAATGTATTTTCCATAGGAAATGCATGGGACCGCATTTGGTGGAAAGGTTGTAAGCTATTTTGTCCAAAAAGTTGTGATTCAGTAGCATAAACAGTGATTATAGTCAATAACTTGTAACAGGTAAAGTACAACAGCCGGCCAGAGAGACTGCCGGTGGAGTTACTGAGTGAAGGCTCTGCAGCTCCTTTATTCCCAGCACCCTGATGAGGCAATGAGCTCCACCTGTGTAGGCTCTCCACCAAGATCCTCACTGGAAGAGATGCATCACTCGCACTCACATTTACACACACACACAGGACTCTGACATGCATGGGAATAGTTTTCAGTGCAATCTGTTGGTTTTCTTAGCTAGGAAATTGTTTTTGAATTGGTTCTATATGAACGAATTGGAATATTTTATGAACTATGATTATTATTAATGAATTGAATTCCAATTGGCTTGAATTGTACTTACTACGTGCCTAGAGATGACATTTGTTGTATTTGGCACTATAAAAATAAAAATGAATTGAATTGAAAAATGGGAATGCACTTGGTGGAATTGTTTGTTGCCAAAATCGTGCCTGTGTAATGTTGTTAGGATGTTAAGTTCATATCTTTTGATAGGAATGTGCTAGAGACATGAAACCAACGTCTACGGATAGCTGAGGGCCTTATCTGTCCAACCATATAAGGTCCGACGGCACTTTCGTACAGTAAGTGGGTATGGCGTTGGAAAGAAAGGCCGACAATGCTGTATTTCGGAGACTGTGAGTGTGGGAAACCCACACATGTGATTGTGCAACTATTTGGACTCTTTGGTCGTGACCTGGTGGTCCTGTGGACTCTGGGGATTGGGTCTATCCAGCTGGTCTACTGCTGTTTGGTACGGCAGTAGTAGACCAGCTGACTAGACCCAATTCCCAGAGTCCACAGGACCACCTAGGCATGTCAAATTTAATTGAACTTTGTTTTCTCCTTTCCAGGTCTTTTTTTCCGGTTCCAGGTAAGTATAACGTACACAAGCACTCCCCTATGTCCGTCCCCATTGTTGGGTAAGGGGACAAAACCCCGAATGTCACCCCCCTGCCATTAGGGTGCCATACTTCAGAAGGGTTTAGGAATAAGGGGCAAAACCCCGGATGCCGGACCCCGGCATAAGCTTAAGAGGCCATGATTCCTGATAGGAAGGTGACATAGACAAGATACACACATCCTCGGATTCAGCAGGACAGGGGCTATCCACTGACACAAGAACCATTGGGGGCGGACCCACGGGGGCGGAGCTACGCCTGGAAACAACTTTGTTTTCCTTATATCTCCGGAACGGAAGGTCGTAGAGACACGGGGACAAGTCAGGCGTATTCACAAGGGTCATATTATGTCCGACGGAAGTCACTTCCGAGTCTCTATGATCTTCCGTTCCCGAGATAGGGTTAGGGTTAGGGTTAGGGTTAGGGTTAGGGGTTAGGGTTGGGGTTGGGGTTAGGATATAGGATGAAAACCAGAAAATGGATTTGCTCACTCGAAATAACTCAAAAAGTATAAGTGGTAGGGAGACCAAACTTGGCACAGAGAGACTGTGGGAGGGTACCTACATGCCCACCGAGTTTGGTGGGTGTGGCTTATTCCTATGACGTAGCTGTCATTGACTCCCATTCTATGAAAAATAGGGTTAGGGTTAGGGTTAGGGTTTAGGGTTAGGGTTGGGGTTGGGGTTAGGGTTAGGGTAAGGGTAAGGGTTAGGGTTAGGGTAAGGGTAAGGGTAAGGGTTAGGGTTAGGGTAAGGGTTAGGGTTAGGGTTAGGGTAAGGGTAAGGGTTAGGGTTAGGGTTAGGGTAAGGGTTAGGGTTAGGGTTAGGGTTAGGGTAAGGGTAAGGGTTAGGGTTAGGGTTAGGGTTAGGATAAGGCAAGAGGGTTAGGGTTAGGGTTAGGGTTAGGGTTAGGATAAGGCAAGAGTGCCACTTCAGAGGGTCTAATTCGGAACCCTTAACAGTGATTCATAGCTGCGAAACTTTGGCTACCCCCCCATTTTCGGGGACGCTCTATCTAGCAGTACCAATGAATAAGGGGTGGGAACTTCCGGTCCGGAGTTATTAGCCAATCACGTTAAAACGCCTATATCTCCTGAACGGAAGGTCGTAGAGACCTGGGGACAAGTCAGGTGTGTTCAGAAGGGTCAAATTATGTCTGACGGAAGTCACTTCCGAGTCTCTACGAGCTTTCGTTCGGGAGTTATGACGCAAAATGTAGTCGCTGAGCGCCACCTTTGACGTGGTGATTCAGTACCCTTAACAGTGATTCACAGCATCGAAACTTCGGCTACCCCCCCATTTGTGGGCCCGCTGAATCTCACAGTACCAATGAATAAGGTTTTGGACCTTCCGTTCCGGAGATATAGACGTTTTAACATTCTTGTCACTGATTGGCCCATAACTCCGGAAGTGAATGTCGTAGAGACTCGTGGGGGGTACCATTGGAAAGCCCATGGCCGAATTATGTGGGACGGATCAACTTTCCAAATCTCTAGGACCTTCCTTTCGGGAGTTATTCAACATAAACCGTTTCCCCATTGAAATGAGCGTAGTGTGGCTTTAATTTTTTTTCAATAAGTCCCACAGCCAAAAGCGACCCTGGGGAATGTTGTTAGGAGCACGTTTCAGGCCATTTGGAGTCGATTGGTACCTATTTTGGAGACATGGTTTTTTAACAAAATGCTCATGATAAAATGTATTTTCCATAGGAAATGCATGGGACCGCATTTGGTGGAAAGGTTGTAAGCTATTTTGTCCAAAAAGTTGTGATTCAGTAGCATAAACAGTGATTATAGTCAATAACTTGTAACAGGTAAAGTACAACAGCCGGCCAGAGAGACTGCCGGTGGAGTTACTGAGTGAAGGCTCTGCAGCTCCTTTATTCCCAGCACCCTGATGAGGCAATGAGCTCCACCTGTGTAGGCTCTCCACCAAGATCCTCACTGGAAGAGATGCATCACTCGCACTCACATTTACACACACACACAGGACTCTGACATGCATGGGAATAGTTTTCAGTGCAATCTGTTGGTTTTCTTAGCTAGGAAATTGTTTTTGAATTGGTTCTATATGAACGAATTGGAATATTTTATGAACTATGATTATTATTAATGAATTGAATTCCAATTGGCTTGAATTGTACTTACTACGTGCCTAGAGATGACATTTGTTGTATTTGGCACTATAAAAATAAAAATGAATTGAATTGAAAAATGGGAATGCACTTGGTGGAATTGTTTGTTGCCAAAATCGTGCCTGTGTAATGTTGTTAGGATGTTAAGTTCATATCTTTTGATAGGAATGTGCTAGAGACATGAAACCAACGTCTACGGATAGCTGAGGGCCTTATCTGTCCAACCATATAAGGTCCGACGGCACTTTCGTACAGTAAGTGGGTATGGCGTTGGAAAGAAAGGCCGACAATGCTGTATTTCGGAGACTGTGAGTGTGGGAAACCCACACATGTGATTGTGCAACTATTTGGACTCTTTGGTCGTGACCTGGTGGTCCTGTGGACTCTGGGGATTGGGTCTATCCAGCTGGTCTACTGCTGTTTGGTACGGCAGTAGTAGACCAGCTGACTA